>NC_086445.1:819472640-819580140 GCF_028390025.1 Pseudophryne corroboree | reverse complement strand
TGGAGCGGTATGCAGGCTTCCGTGCATTGGCCAATTCACTAACTAAACCCCCATCGTTTATTCATTTATCCAGAGATGTTGTGAGGATAATTGAGCTTATTTTGGTGAGTGCTGTACTTTATGTTTCTATATTTTTGAGTAGGTGGCCATGGGCTACATGCACCCCACCCTATCAGTGGCGAGTGCGGATACTGCACCCCACTTCTGGGGTGGCGAGTGCTGTGGTTTTCTATATGCGCTTATATATATATATATATATATATATATATATAATAGTGATGAGCGGGTTCGGTTTCTCGGAAACCGAACCCCCCCGAACTTCACCCTTTTTACACGGGTCCGAGGCATACTCGGATTCTCCCGTATGGCTCGGTTAACCCGAGCGCACCTGTACGTCATCATCCTGCTGTCGGATTCTCGCGAGTTTCATATTCTATATAAGCAGCAGCGCGTCGCCGCCATTTTCACTCGTGCATTGGAAATGTTAGGGAGAGGACGTGGCTGGCGTTCTCTCCGTGTATTGTTGATGCAAATATTTGTGCTTGCTTTACTTATTGCTTAATTGTGGGGACTAGGGAGCAGCTGTATATTAATATAGGAGGAGTACAGTGCAGAGTTTTGCTGATCAGTGACCACCAGTTTTATCCGTTCTCTGCATGAAAAAAACGCTCCTTATCTGTGCTCAGTGTGCTGCATATATCTGTGCTCACACTGCTTAATTGTGGGGACTGGGGAGCAGCTGTATTATATAGCAGGAGTACAGTGCAGAGTTTTGCGGACAGTGACCACCAGTATACGTTGTCTGCCTGAAAAACACTCCATATCTGTGCTCAGTGTGCTGCTTTATTGTGGGGACTGGGGACCACCAGTATAATATTATATAGGAGGAGTACAGTGCAGAGTTTTGCTGACCAGTGACCACCAGTATACGTTGTCTGCCTGAAAAAAACTCCATATCTGTGCTGCATTGTAGACAGTATATAGTAGGAGTACAGTGCATAATTTTGCTGACCACCAGTATATAATATATAGGAGTACGGTACAGAAGGCCACTGCTGTACCTACCTCTGTGTCGTCAAGTATACTATCCATCCATACCTGTGGTGCATTTCAGTTTTGCACAGTTTGCTGACCACCAGTATATAATATATAGCATTACGGTACAGTAGGCCACTGCTGTACCTACCTCTGTGTCGTCAAGTATACTATCCATCCATACCTGTGGTGCATTTCAGTTTTGCACAGTTTGCTGACCACCAGTATATAATGTATAGCATTACGGTACAGTAGGCCACTGCTGTACCTACCTCTGTGTCGTCAAGTATACTATCCATCTAGATTCTATACCTGTGGTGCATTTTAGTTTTGCAGTTTGCTGACACAGTGACCACCAGTTTATATAGCAGTACGGTACGGAAGGCCACTGCTGTACCTACCTCTGTGTTGTCAAGTATACTATCCATCTAGATTCTATACCTGTGGTGCATTTCAGTTGTGCAGTTTGCTGACACAGTGACCACCAGTATATATAGCAGTATCGTACGGAAGGCCACTGCTGTACCTACCTCTGTGTCGTCAAGTATACTATCCATCTACATTCTATACCTGTGGTGCATTTTAGTTTTGCAGTTTGCTGACACAGTGACCACCAGTATATATAGCAGTACGGTACGGAAGGCCACTGCTGTACCTACCTCTGTGTCGTCAAGTATACTATCCATCTACATTCTATACCTGTGGTGCATTTTAGTTTTGCAGTTTGCTGACACAGTGACCACCAGCATATATAGCAGTATGGTACGGAAGGCCACTGCTGTACCTACCTCTGTGTCATCATTAAGTATACTATCCATCTACATTCTATACCTGTGGTGCATTTTAGTTTTGCAGTTTGCTGACACAGTGACCACCAGTATATATAGCAGTACGGTACGGAAGGCCACTGCTGTACCTACCTCTGTGTCGTCAAGTATACTATCCATCTAGATTCTATACCTGTGGTGCATTTCAGTTGTGCAGTTTGCTGACACAGTGACCACCAGTATATATAGCAGTACGGTACGGAAGGCCACTGCTGTACCTACCTCTGTGTCGTCAAGTATACTATCCATCTAGATTCTATACCTGTGGTGCATTTCAGTTGTGCTGTTTGCTGACACAGTGACCACCAGTATATATAGCAGCACGGTACGGAAGGCCACTGCTGTACCTACCTCTGTGTCATCAAGTATACTATCCATCTACATTCTATACCTGTGGTGCATTTTAGTTTTGCAGTTTGCTGACACAGTGACCACCAGTATATATAGCAGTAAGGTACGGAAGGCCACTGCTGTACCTACCTCTGTGTCGTCAAGTATACTATCCATCTAGATTCTATACCTGTGGTGCATTTCAGTTGTGCTGTTTGCTGACATAGTGACCACCAGCATATATAGCAGTACGGTACGGTAGGCCACTGCTGTACCTACCTCTGCGTCGTCAAGTATACTATCCATCTACATTCTATACCTGTGGTGCATTTTAGTTTTGCAGATTGCTGACACAGTGACCACCAGTATATATAGCAGTACGGTACGGAAGGCCACTGCTGTACCTACCTCTGTGTCGTCAAGTATACTATCCATCTAGATTCTATACCTGTGGTGCATTTCAGTTGTGCAGTTTGCTGACACAGGGACCACCAGTATATATAGCAGTACAGTACAGAAGGCCACTGCTGTACCTACCTCTGTGTCGTCAAGTATACTATCCATCTACATTCTATACCTGTGGTGCATTTCAGTTGTGCGCAGTATATATAGTAGTAGGCCATTGCTATTGATACTGGCATATAATTCCACACATTAAAAAATGGAGAACAAAAATGTGGGGGGTAAAATAGGGAAAGATCAAGATCCATTTCCACCTCGTGCTGAAGCTGCTGCCACTAGTCATGGCCGAGACGATGAAATGCCATCAACGTCGTCTGCCAAGGCCGATGCCCAATGTCATACTAGAGAGCATGTATAATCCAAAAAACAAAAGTTCAGTAAAATGACCCAAAAATCAAAATTAAAAGCGTCTGAGGAGAAGCGTAAACTTGCCAATATGCCATTTACGACACGGAGTGGCAAGGAACGGCTGAGGCCCTGGCCTATGTTCATGGCTAGTGGTTCAGATTCACATGAGGATGGAAGCACTCATCCTCTCGCTAGAAAAATGAAAAGACTTAAGCAGGCAAAAGCACAGCAAAGAACTGTGCTTTCTTCTAAATCACAAATCCCCAAGGAGAGTCTAATTGTGTCGGTTGCGATGCCTGACCTTCCCAACACTGGACGGGAAGAGCTTGCGCCTTCCACCATTTGCACGACCCCTGCAAGTGCTGGAAGGAGCACCCGCAGTCCAGTTCCTGATAGTCAAATTGAAGATGTCACTGTTGAAGTACACCAGGATGAGGATATGGGTGTTGCTGGCGCTGAGGAGGAAATTGACAAGGAGGATTCTAATGGTGAGGTGGTTTGTTTAAGTCAGGCACCCGGGGAGACACCTGTTGTCCGTTGGACGAATATGGCCATTGACATGCCTGGTCAAAATACAAAAAAAAATCAGCTCTTCGGTGTGGAATTATTTCAACACAAATGCGGACAACAGGTGTCAAGCCATGTGTTGCCTTTGTCAAGCTGTAATAAGTAGGGGTAAGGACGTTAACCACCTAGGAACATCCTCCGTTATACGTCACCTGGGCCGCATTCATCAGAAGTCAGTGACAAGTTCAAAAACTTTGGGTGACAGCGGAAGGAGTCCACTGAAAACTAAATCCCTTCCTCTTGTAACCAAGCTCCTGCAAACCACACCACCAACTCCCTCAGTGTCAATTTCCTCCTTACACAGGAAAGCCAATAGTCCTGCAGGCCATGTCACTGGCAAGTCTGACGAGTCCTCTCCTAACTGGGATTCCTCCGATGCATCCTTGAGTGTAATGCCTACTGCTGCTGGCGCTGCAGTTGTTGCTGCTGGGAGTCGATCGTCATCCCAGAGGGGAAGTCGGAAGACCACTTGTACTACTTCCAGTAAGCAATTGACTGTCCAACAGTCCTTTGCGAGGAAGATGAAATATCACAGCAGTCATCCTGCTGCAAAGCAGATAACTCAGGCCTTGGCAGCCTGGGCGGTGAGAAACGTGGTTTCCGGTATCCACCGTTAATTCAGAGGCAACTAGAGACTTGATTGAGGTACTGTGTCCCCGGTACCAAATACCATCTAGGTTCCATTTCTCTGGGCAGGCGATACCGAAAATGTACACAGACCTCAGAAAAAGAGTCACCAGTGTCCTAAAAAATGCAGTTGTGCCCAATGTCCACTTAACCACGGACATGTGGACAAGTGAAGCAGGGCAGACTCAGGACTATATGACTGTGACAGCCCACTGGGTAGATGTATTGCCTCCCGCAGCAAGAACAGCAGCGGCGGCACCAGTAGCAGCATCTCGCAAACGCCAACTCGTTCCTAGGCAGGCTACGCTTTGTATCACCGCTTTCCAGAAGAGGCACACAGCTGACAACCTCTTACGGAAACTGGTGAACATCATCGCAGAATGGCTTACCCCAATTGGACTCTCCTGGGGATTTGTGACATCCAGCACGACCCATGTTTTGCACATACATTGAATTTGGTGGTGCAGAATTATTTAAAAAACGACAGGGGCGTGCAAGAGATGCTGTCGGTGGCCCGAAGAATTGCGGGCCACTTTCGGCATTCAGCCACCGCGTGCCGAAGACTGGAGCACCACCAAACATTCCTGAACCTGCCCTGCCATCATCTGAAGCAAGAGGTGGTAACGAGGTGGAATTCAACCCTCTATATGCTTCAGAGGATGGAGGAGCAGCAAAAGGCCATTCAAGCCTATACATCTGCCCACAATATAGGCAAAGGAGGGGGAATGCACCTGACTCAAGCGCAGTGGGGAATGATTTCAACGTTGTGTAAGGTTCTGCAACCCTTTGAACTTGCCACACGTGAAGTCAGTTCAGACACTGCCAGCCTGAGTCAGGTCATTACCCTCATCAGGCTTTTGCAGAAGAAGCTGGAGACATTGAAGGAGGAGCTAAAACAGAGCGATTCCGCTAGGCATGTGGGACTTGTGGATGGAGCCCTTAATTCGCTTAACCAGGATTCATGGGTGGTCAATCTGTTGAAATCAGAGCACTACATATTGGCCACCGTGCTCGGTCCTAGATTTAAAAACTACGTTGTATCTCTCTTTCCGGCAGACACAAGTCTGCAGAGGTTCAAAGACCTGCTGGTGAGAAAATTGTCAAGTCAAGCGGAACGTGACCCGTCAACATCTCCTCCTTCACATTCTCCCGCAACTGGGGGTGCGAGGAAAAGGCTAAGAATTCCGAGCCCACCCGCTAGTGGTGATGCAGAGCAGTTTGGAGAGAGTGCTGACATCTGGTCCGGACTGAAGGACCTGCCAACGATTACTGACATGTCGTCTACTGTCACTGCATAGGATTCTCTCACCATTGAAAGAATGGTGGAGGATTATATGAGTGACCGCATCCAAGTAGGCACGTCAGACAGTCCGTACGTATACTGGCAGGAAAAAGAGGCAATTTGGAGGCCCTTGCACAAACTGGCTTTATTCTACCTAAGTTGCCCTCCCTCCAGTGTGTACTCCGAAAGAGTGTTTAGTGCAGCCGCTCACCTTGTCAGCAATCGGCGTACGAGGTTACTTCCACAAAATGTGGAGAAGATGATGTTCATCAAAATTAATTATAATCAATTCCTCCGTGGATACATTCACCTGCAGCAATTGCCTCCAGAAAGTACACAGGGACCTGAGATGGTGGATTCCAGTGGGGACAAATTAATAATCTGTGAGGAGGGGGATGTACACAGTGAAAGGGGTGAGGAATCGGAGGATGATGATGATGTGGACATCTTGCCTCTGTAGAGCCAGTTTGTGCAAGGAGAGATTGATCGCTTCTTTTTTTGGTGGGGGCCCAAACCAACCAGTCATTTCAGTCACAGTCATGTGGCAGACCCTGTTGCTGAAATGATGGGTTCGTTAAAGTGTGCATGTCCTGTTTACACAACATAAGGGTGTGTGGGAGGGCCCAAGGACAATTCCATCTTGCACCTCTTTTTTCTTTCATTTTTCTTTGCATCATGTGCTGTTTGGGGACTATTTTTTTGAAGTGCCATCCTGTCTGACACTGCAATGCCACTCCTAGATGGGCCAGGTGTTTGTGTCGGCCACTTGGGTCGCTTAGCTTAGTCACACAGCTACCTCATTGCGCCTCTTTTTTTCTTTGCATCATGTGCTGTTTGGGGACAATTTTTTTAATCTGCCATCATGTCTTACACTGCAGTGCCACTCCTAGATGGGCCAGGTGTTTGTGTCGGCCACTTGTGTCGCTTAGCTTAGTCACACAGCGACCTTGGTGCGCCTCTTTTTTTCTTTGCATCATGTGCTGTTTGGGGACAATTTTTTTAATCTGCCATCCTGTCTGACACTGCAGTGCCACTCCTAGATGGGCCAGGTGTTTGTGTCGGCCACTTGGTTCGCTTAGCTTAGTCACACAGCGACCTTGGTGCGCCTCTTTTTTTCTTTGCATCATGTGCTGTTTGGGGACAATTTTTTTGAAGTTCCATCCTGCCTGACATTGCAGTGCCACTCCTGGATGGGCCAGGTGTTTGTGTCGGCCACTTGTGTCACTTAGCTTAGCCATCCAGCGACCTCGGTGCAAATTTTAGGACTTAAAATAATATTGTGAGGTGTGAGGTGTTCAGAATAGACTGAAAATGAGTGTAAATTATGGTTATTGAGGTTAATAATACTATGGGATCAAAATTACCCCCAAATTCTATGATTTAAGCTGTTTTTGAGGGTTTTTTGTAAAAAAAAAAAACGAATCCAAAACACACCCGAATCCGCCCAAAAATTTTCAGGGAGGTTTTGCCAAAACGCGTCCGAATCCAAAACACGGCCGCGGAACCGAATCCGAAACCAAAACACAAAACCCGAAAAATGTCCGGTGCACATCACTAATACATACATACATACATACACACACACATAAATATAAATATACTCAAATGTGTAAGACTGCACCCCCCCCCATTCAATGCAATTCAGCACCCAGATGACACTCCTGGGTGTTACAAAAAAAAAACAAAAAAACTGTGGCTGTATAATTTTTTTATAAGAGGAGCTATTAACTGTGTGTGTGTGTGTGTGTGTGTGTGTGTGTGTGTGTGTGTCTGTGTGTATGTATGTATATAGATATATAGATATATATATATATTTAATGCACACATACTTACTGTATATTTATATGCATAAACACACCACACATACACACATATAAAATACATACACATAAAGTAAGGTCACACTTAAACATCTGTAGGAGCTTGGAGTCCTCCTGACAATCTTATGCTGCATTGCAGGCAGTAGCGGATCTTGCCACGGGCAAACAGGACTTTTGCCCGGTGCGCCGCCTTCCGGAGGGCGCCGCACCAGGGCAAGATCCGCTGCTGCTGTGTGCCGCTGGCCGCTGCCCCCCCCCCCCCCCCCCGCTGCCGCTGTGAAGGGAAACTAGATGCGGACGCTTCTAGTTTCCCTTCGTGGAGAGGTCCTTTACTGTGCGGTGCGCGATGATGTCATCGCGCACCGCACAGCAAAGGTCCTCTCCACGAAGGGAACTAGACGCTACGCGTCTAGTTTCCCTTCGTGGAGAGGACCTTTGCTGTGCGGTGCGCGATGACATCATCGCGCAATGCAGATAATTTCAGTCTGTACAGGAGGCGTAAATGACCACACACCCTGTACGAAGCCACGCCCCCTCTTGCCGCCCGGGGCGCACAGAGCGCCAGAACCGGCCCTGATAGCAGGGCAGCCGACTGGCTGCCTCTCCCTGGAGCTCATTGCAGCCATGTACCTGCCTATCCTGTCGCTGCCGAGTTCCTGCTGCTGCCAGCATTGCAGAGTGTCCGCCGTTGCCGACTGCCCGCTATTGCTACAGTGCTGCGGGTGCTGACTGCCCGCTGCTCCCGCCTCTGCTGAGTTACTGCTGCAGCTCCCCTCCGCCCCCTATACATTGCACAGGAGCCACACGCGGCAACTTTGATCCCTGCAGCGGCAGTCACTCTCAGTGTGACTGTGTAAAGCTGCCTTCGTCCGGGAGGGGGAGCGCTGTAATATTGATGATATGCAATCGTGGGGTCGGGGGGGGGGGGTGTTATTGTGGAGGAGATTGCGGACATCTGTTGTGCGGGGCGGCAACATGTGGAGCGTTACCCCGGAGAGGAGCAGGAGATTGTTGCTAAAACAACTGTAACCATAGCCGTCAGCACGCTGCTTACTCTAAGTGCATAGAGTATTGAAGCCCCTGCCGATGGGTTACATTCACACTGACAATGCAGCAGGGATGTCGCGGCCGGCCAACTGTTACGGCAGCGGCTTCAATACTCTATGCACTTAGAGTAAGCAGCATGCTGACGGCTATGGTTACAGTTGTTTTAGCAACAGTCTCCTGCTCCTCTCCGGGGTAACGCTCCACATGACAAGAAGGGAAGCATTCATCGGCAGCGTGAACTGCCGCCCTCCAGTGGTCTGCGCCCATAGGCAGCTGCCTAAAGCTGCCTAGTGGTGGCGCCGGCCCTGCCAGCAACTGAAAGGATCCACAATATATAAAAGATTTCTGATAAGCCACAAATTAATTTATTTTTGGTACAAGGCTTTCACTTTATATTTTAAGCATTATTGTGTATTATTGAATACATTGCACAATTGAGGAACTTTGTTCTCCTCCTTTTTAGATTAGATTTCTACACGACAAGTGGTGTTATGAATGGACAGAGGCCCATTATTGTGTAGAATTATTCACTGATATATGGAGGTTGCATTGACATTTTTTTGCTGTTAAAAGCACATAAAGTATTTTTTTTTATAAAATTCCAATTTTGTTAATGAGTTAAGAGAATATTATTATTGAAAACATGATGAAGCCTGTTAAAATGACCCAAAGACTCAAAGACGCCCCTGACGCAGCCTAGAATTAGGTGTACCACCATCACTTAATTGGCTTAATATTGGTCTCCATAAAATGGTGGCCAGGTCCTCATTAGGTAGTCATTAATTCACCATATCGAAAGAGATGTGCACTCAAGCACTATTGCAACCAAAGTGACCAGACAGTTTCCATATTATTATTATTTTTTATCGACATGGAACCACCATTTCTGCATTCTCTCCAGGATCAATATTATTTTTAAGCATGTGCAGTTTGGGAGCCATGTATATTTAAAGAATGGGAAAAGGTAGACGTGCAGTTTAGGAAGAAAGTTGTCTGCCTAAACCACATATCTTTCAAAAAGTGCTAATAATCAATATGTACTGTAACAATTATACATAATTATTATTATTATTATTATTATTATTATTATCCTTTAATTATATGGCGCAACAAGGGTTCCGCAGCGCCCAATTACAGAGTACATAAACAAATAATCAAAAAAAGGAAAACAGCAACTTACAGTTGACGACATTATAGGTCAAGTACAGGGTAAATAAATATAGCTACATCAGCAGATGACCCTGAAATAAGTATCAGGTGGCAGAAGACTGCTGGATTTGGTGCAGTTGAAGATTATTAAAGTAAGAAAAAGGATAAGCATATGAGGGAAGAGGACCCTGCTCGTGAGAGCTTACATTCTAAAGGGGAGGAGTAGACAGACAGTGGTGACACAGATGGGGTACATAGAGAGCGTGGAACAGAGGGTTAGGATGAGATTTGGCTGGGTTTGGTGAAGAAGTGGGTTTTGAGAGCCTGTTTGAAGTTTTGTAGAGAGGTGGAGAGTCTGAGGGGGAGAGGTAGGGAATTCCAGAGAAGTGGTGGAGCACGTGAAAAATCTTGGAGGTAGGAGTGGGAGGAAGTAATCCGTAGGCAGGAGAGTCGGCGTGCATTAGCTGAGCGAAGAGGACAGGTGGGAATGTAAAGGGAGATAAGGCCAGAGATGTAGATGGAAGAGGAGTGGGTGAGTGCTTTGTAAGCTGAGAAGCTTGAAATGGATTCTGAAAGGGAAGGGAAGCCAGTGAAGGTCTTGTAGGAGAGGAGAAGTGGACGTAGTGTGTTTGGTGAGGAAAATGAGCCGGGCAGCAGCATTGAGGATAGACTGGAGTGGAGAGAGGTATTTGTCATGAATGCCAGTCAGGAGATGACCAGTGAGTGGATAAGGGTCTTAGTAGCGTCCTGGGTCAGAAAGGGTCTGATCCTGGAAATATTTTTTTGATGAAAACAGCAGGATTGTGAGAGGTGCTGAAAGTGTGGTTTGAAGGAGAGGGAGGAGTCAAGGATTGCTCCAAGACAGCGCACTTGGGGGCTAGAGGAGATAGTAGTGCCATCAATAGATAATGAGATTGTAGGAGGTGAGGTTATGCGGGAGGGAGGGAAGATGATCAGCTCGGTCTTAGACATGTTAAGTTTAAGAAAGCGCTGGGACATCCAAACAGAGATAGCAGAGAGACAGTTGGAGATACAAGTGAGGGAGAGGTCTGGAGAGGAAAGATAGATTTCAGTGTCATCAGCATAGAGATGATATTGGAAACCAAAAGAACTAATGAGCTTACCTAGTGAGGACGTATAGAGAGAGAAAAGAAGAGGACCAAGGACAGAACCTTGGGGTACACCTACAGTTGGTGGAAGTGAGGGGGAGGTGGAGTCATGAGAGGAGACAGAGAATGAATGGTCAGAGAGGTAGAAAGACAGCCAAGAGAGGGCAGTATCACGCAGACCAAAGCAGTGAAGGATTTGCAGTAGGAGAGGATGGACCACAGTGTCAAAAGCAGCAGAGAGATCAAGAAGAATAAGTAGAGAGTAGTGGCCCTTAGATTTAGCAGCACGGAGGTCATTGCAGACTTTTGTAAGGGCAGTTTCAGTGGAGTGGAGAGGACGGAATCCAGACTGGAATGGGTTAAGCACTGAGTGTGAGGAAAGAAAGGATGTAAGGCGGTTGTAGACAATACGCTCAAGGAGTTTGGAGGCAAAAGGGAGGAGAGAGATGGGTCGGTATTTGGAGAGAGTGTTTGGATCAAGGGTAGTTTTTTTAAGAATAGGAGAGATGAGTGCATGCTTGAAGGCAGAGGGGACAGTGCCTGATGAGAGGGAGAGATTGAGAAGGTGGGAAATATGGGAACAGGCAGAAGGAGAGAGGTAGCGGAGGAGGCGGGAGGGGATAGGGTCAAGTGGGGAGGTGGTAAGGGGACAAGAACGAATGAGGGCCATGACTTCCTCTCCAGATGCATGGGAGAAAGATGTCAGAGTTGGTGGGAGGGATGGGGAGGGGTGGTAAGGGATGGGAGGAGGCTGGGTACTGATAGTCTGGTGTGATGTGATATCCTGACGTATGGAGTCAATTTTGGATGTGAGTAAGTGGCAAAGTCAAGAGCAGAGAGTGAGGCGGGGAGACAAGTTGGAGGTGGGCAGAGGAGTGAGTTGAGAGTGGCAAAGAGGCGCCGGGGGTTGGAAGACCGGGAGAAGATGAGGTTCTTGATGTATGACTGTTTAGCAAGAGAAAGGGCAGCACTGAAGGATGAGAGCATAAGTTTGACATGGAAGAAGTCTGCCTTAGAGCGTGATTTCCTCCAGTGTCGCTCAGCAGTACGTGAGCATTTTTGCAGATATCTGGTGCATTTGGTATGCCAGGGTTGAGGTGTTCATTTGCGAGGGTGAATAGTGGTTGGTGGAGCAACAAAGTCAAGAGCAGAAGTAAGGGATGCATTGTATATGGAAGTGGCTTGTTCAGGGCATAAGAGAGAGAGAATAGGAGAGAGAAGTGAGTCAAACAGGGAGGAAAGGAATGTGGTGTCAATAGCCTCAATGTTACGCTTAGTGATGGTAGCCTTAGGAGGTAGAGATGGGGAAGCAGAGAGAGATAGGTTAAAGGAAAGCAGGTGGTGGTCAAAGAGGGGAAATGGGGAGTTGGAAAAATTAGAAATATCACAACGGTGAGTGAAGACCAGATCCAGTGAGCTCCCACTCACATGGGAGGGTGAGGAGGTCCACTGGGAGAGACCAAGTGAAGAGGTGAGGTTAAGGAGTTTAGAGGCAGGGGATTGTGTGGGGATGTTGATAGGGATGTTGAAATCGCCTAGGATAATGGAGGAAATGTCAGAAGAGAGGAAGTGAGGAAGCAAAGTTGTCGATGAATTTGGAAGCAATGCCAGGGGGGCGGTAAATGACAGCTACTCTAAGATGGACTGGTTGAAAGAGGCATATGGCATGGACCTCAAATGTAGAGAATGTAAGGGATGGCTCTGGTGGTATGAGTTGGTAGGAGAAACTAGAAGGTAAAAGGACCCCAACACCACCCCCATGGCGACCTCCTGGTCGGGGTGTGTGTGTGTGTGTGTGTGTGTGTGTGTGTGTGTGTGTGTGTGTGTATGTGTGTGTGTGAATGTGAAGCCCCCAGCAGAGAGAGCAGCAGGATAAGTAGTGTCAGAGGGAGTAATCCAGGTTTCTGTAATGGCTAGTAAGTGCAGGGAGTTGGAAATGAAAAGGTCATGAGTGGGGACCAGTATGTTACAAACAGATCTGGCATTCCAGAGGGCACATGATAGGGGGTATGAGTTTGTGGGAGAGATGTGAATGAGATTATCAGGGTTGCTGTAGCGATGAGGTGAGATTAACTTTGAGGGCAGGGATGATGAGACAGTAGTGATGGTGCTGGTGCCTGAGCTAGGAGGGGAAACTGCAGGAGGTGGGCAGGGGGGGGGGGGGGAGTTCAGTGTGATGTGTATGGGGGTGTGGGGAGGTGACAGGGAAGGGAGGGGGGGGGGAGCAGGGCTGAGTTGTGGGGTAGCAGGACCATGGGGCAGAGGTGAGTGAAAGCAGGGTAACCGGAAAGGAGGGGAAAGGAAACAGAGGGATGGAGGGGAAACAGAGGAGGGTAGAGAGGAGGAGGTGTAGGAGACTAGGGGGGGAAGGATAAAGATACATGATTAGGTAGACACTGAGTGATGTGGGGAGTATAAGAAAGCCTTGACATAGTGTTATGTAGGTAAATAGGTTGAGGGAAACTGGAAGTAGGAGTGGAGGCTGTAAGGGAATCAGAGCAGAAGAATTGCAGAAATGCAGGTGAGAAAAGCAGTGTAAGCTCAACGGGTGTAGATTTAGTATGAAATGAATCAAAAGCGTAGATAAAGTGGGTGCAGAAATGTATTTGGACTGTAAGAAATGAAAGGATTGTGAGAGGGTTAAGAAGCAATGGTAATTCTGTAAGGTTTTTTAAGTGTTTGTAGGTTAAATGGCATTGGTGCAGCTGTGCATAAAAAACAAAATAACCAAAATACAGATACAAGCATTTGTTGGTGAAATGGATGGTTTTTGAAATGTCCAAGTAAGGTAGTTCTGTGCTATTTAATCAGATGCAACAATCTGGAGGTGAGTGATCTGAAGAGTAAGTGACTCATATACATAATATACATTTATCTCTATGGACTTAATTTTCACTCATCACAATATAAAAATATCTTGATTAATTAAACATTTTTGTTGTGATATTTTTCTTCTGTAAAGTGCAAGAGTCACTGCTGTTATTCTATACTATAGTAGACAAATCTGTTGTTAAGCAACAATATCAACAATTGCACATGTTGGCTGTGACAGATACTGTGGGGTACATTTACTAACATTCGTAATTTCCGAAAATAGGTCAAAGTTCAATCACGAATGACATCGACAGTGTAAAACTGCAACTTTTTGAATTTATTACGATGGATTTACTAAGCTGTCGTATTCGGGTTTTTCTTTTCTTCCGATGTCGATGTCATTCGTTTTTTTTTACCTAATTTTACGGCAGTGATTAGCAAAACACTGCCGTTTTTTTTAACAATCAATCTCGGCCGGATCTGTGTGATCCGTGCTGGGGTTCTTTTTTTTTTTTTTTTTTAATTAAACAATGTAAAATCCCAAAAAAAAATGCGTGGGGTCCCCCCTCCTAAGCATAACCAGCCTCGGGCTCTTTGAGCCGATCCTGGTTGCAGAAATATGGTAAAAAAAATGACAGGGGTTCCCCCATATTTAAGCAACCAGCATCGGGCTCTGCGCCTGGTCCTGGTCCCAAAAATACGGGGGACAAAAAGAGTAGGGGTCCCCCGTATTTTTAAAACCAGCACCGGGCTCCACTAGCTGGACAGATAATGCCACAGCCGGGGGTCACTTTTATACAGCGCCCTGCGGCCGTGGCATCAAAAATCCAACTAGTCACCCCTGGCCGGGGTACCCTGGGGGAGTGGGAACCCCTTCAATCAAGGGGTCCCCCCCCCCCAGCCACCCAAGGGCCAGGGGTGAAGCCCGAGGCTGTCCCCCCCCATCCAATGGGCTGCGGATGGGAGGGCTGATAGCCTTTGTTGTAAAATAAAAGATATTGTTTTTAGTAGCAGTATTACAAGTCCCAGCAAGCCTCCCCCGCATGCTGGTACTTGGAGAACCACAAGTACCAGCATGCGGCGGAAAAACGGGCCCGCTGGTACCTGTAGTACTACCACTAAAAAAATACCCAAAAAAACACAAGACACACACACCGTGAAAGTATAATTTTATTACATACATACACACATACATACATACATACTTTTATGTTCCCACGCAGGTCGGTCCTCTTCTCCAGTAGAATCCAAGGGGTACCTGTTGAAGAAATTCTACTCACCAGATCCAGTGGTCCAGGCTCCTCGGCAAATCCAGGGTTAATCCACGTACTTGAATAAAACAAAAAAACGGTTGCCCGACCACGAACTGAAAGGTGACCCATGTTTGCACATGGGTCACCTTCCCACGAATGCCAGAAACCCACTTTGCCTTCTGGCTAAGTGGGTTTCTTCAGCCAATCAGGGAGTGCCACGTTGTAGCACTCTCCTGATCAGCTGTGTGCTCCTGTCTTCACTGACAGGCAGCACACGGCAGTGTTACAATGTAGCGCCTATGCGCTACATTGTAACCAATGATGGGAACTTTCTGCCCTGCGGTTGACCTAAAGTGACGTCACCGCTGAGCAGAAAGTTCCCATCATTGGTTACAATGTAGCGCATAGGCGCTACATTGTAACACTGCCGTGTGCTGCCTGTCAGTGAGGACAGGACCACACAGCTGATCAGGAGAGTGCTACAACGTGGCACTCCCTGATTGGCTGAAGAAACCCACTTAGCCAGAAGGCAAAGTGGGTTTCTGGCATTCGTGGGAAGGTGACCCATGTGCAAACATGGGTCACCTTTCAGTTCGTGGTCGGGCAACCGTTTTTTTGTTTTATTCAAGTACGTGGATTATCCCTGGATTTGCCGAGGAGCCTGGACCCGGGATCTGGTGAGTAGAATTTATTCAACAGGTACCCCTTGGATTCTACTGGAGAAGAGGACCGACCTGCGTGGGAACATAAGGTAAGTATGTATGTATGTGTGTATGTATGTAATAAAATTATACTTTCACGGTGTGTGTGTCTTGTGTTTTTTTGGGTATTTTTTTAGTGGTAGTACTACAGGTACCAGCGGGCCCGTTTTTCCGCCGCATGCTGGTACTTGTGGTTCTCCAAGTACCAGCATGCGGGGGAGGCTTGCTGGGACTTGTAGTACTGCTACTAAAAACAATATCTTTTATTTTACAACAAAGGCTATCAGCCCTCCCATCCGCAGCCCATTGGATGGGGGGGGACAGCCTCGGGCTTCACCCCTGGCCCTTGGGTGGCTGGGGGGGGGGGACCCCTTGATTGAAGGGGTTCCCACTCCCCCAGGGTACCCCGGCCAGGGGTGACTAGTTGGATTTTTGATGCCACGGCCGCAGGGCACTATATAAAAGTGACCCCCGGCTGTGGCATTATCTGTCCAGCTAGTGGAGCCCGGTGCTGGTTTTAAAAATACGGGGGACCCCTACTCTTTTTGTCCCCCGTATTTTTGGGACCAGGACCAGGCGCAGAGCCCGATGCTGGTTGCTTAAATATGGGGGAACCCCTGTCATTTTTTTCACCATATTTCTGCAACCAGGATCGGCTCAAAGAGCCCGAGGCTGGTTATGCTTAGGAGGGGGGACCCTACGCAATTTTTTTTGTAAAAATAAGCACTTTCCCACCCCTTCCCACTGATATACATGCACGGATCTCATGGATCCGTGCATGCCTATCCAAACACGAATAAAAAAAAAAGTTCTGTTTTTTTTTAGCACTTTTTTACGAGTTGTAATTTTTCACGGCAGTGTTTGTTCTTTTTTTGCTTTGCACTTCTTAGTAAATGACCGAGATTCATACTTAAACAGCCGCGTTTTGACCGATGGTGTATTCATTCGTAATTTTTTACCTGAACTAGCAAAAAATTACGAATGCCCTCATCACTGCCGTGATTAGTGTTTAGTAAATGACCGAGATTAACCGAGATGACACTTTGAAGAAAAAACGGCATCTCGGTCAAAATCGGGAGCTTAGTAAATATACCCCTGTGTATGTTAGTTTCTGTTGAATGAGGCACGTGCCAGTAATTGAAGTTTGTTTTATTTTATTGCTAATTAGGTAATGCATTATTTGCATACCATATCAACATATTTAATAAGCCCCATAACTCCATGTGAACTTACAAGCTCAATTTATGTGTTATATAACATTTTAATAAGTATATTTTCTGTTTATAGATCTTACTTGAGAATTGAAGTCAGAATTAATTGAAAATGAAGCATTCTCCTTATCTGGTATTTAGATTCCTTCTGTGGTTTTCTCTTCAACTAGTATGCAAAGTATCAATGGTTCCTCAAGGTAAGCAGAATAGCTGTAATTAGTTATCAGGATAAAACCTGAATGACAGAGAGGCCAGTTGATTAAGCTATATTATCAGACCGTCTGTTGGTACTGGTCAGCCAGGTCCAGGAAGTCTGCACCCAATTACGCAGATTTTGGGCTCAACACACCTACAAAATGGGGGTGACATGCCCTAGTTTTGCAGAATGGACAAGGGCTCTTCCCCAAAAATGCCTTGGCATGTCAATTATGCTGTGTCTAAGCGGAGACAGCGAGCAATCTCGCAGTACCCATACTGCACATGCGCAGAATGAGTCCTGCACATACACAGACCCCCCAAACATTGGAACTGTAAGTAAACCATCAGGTTTGCATATAAATCCGAATCAGGGCCATAGTTACAGTAATAATGCAATTCTTTTATTTATTCAGTGAAGTTTCCATGCAAGATACTATGGGGGAAATTCAATTAACCGTGGGACATTGAGCAGCTGTAGCTCCTTGGTTTTAGGCCCTGTGCTATTCAATTAGCAGTCTGTTTTATTACATAATATGCCCCATGGCTAATGCATGGTAACTGACAGATTCTGGGTTAAGTGCCCAGAGCTATAGGTAAACCGCTCACTGCAGCTGCAGTAAGCCCTAAAAGCCTTACTCACTGTACCATGGATTTCTGTTCGCAACTCAGGAGGGTGTGAACAGAAATCTGTGTTAAGTGTAGCCTGCAGTCTTACCATGGGCTGTAATTCAATAGACCCGGGCGATTAATTGGGGGGTAAATAAATAATATATGTGTTGGCATGTTTAACAATTCAAGAAATCAAATAACTTATACACCTGAAGACAAGATCATATGTAAAATATTTAAGTTGTTAGAAATTCACTAAAGGATATAAGGGCCTATATATTATTAATAATGGCAGTGCCATGAATATAATCAGTCTGTACCATGACAGACTTCTTAATTTTTAAGGAAAATTGTTTTGCAGGGTTTCAGCCATGGCATGTCAGAGGAGTTTTTCACATTTTCTAAAGACTCCGCCTAACATTCAGACACTAAACATGTCCACAGTGTTAGTTATTGGCGCTGGTCAGAGGCACTGGGAAAGCTGCCATCTGAGGATGGCATTAGCCAATGGAACCAAACTCCAAATAGCTAGGCCTTTTGAAGTTTGGTACATAGGGGTTAGACTGTAGTCCCCTCTGAGAATAATTCTGTGAAATCTCCTGCATTAGGCTACAGTAAATAACAGGGATAATTTATATATAAAAATCCTTGATAAATATAACCCTTATTCATTACAGCTCATGGAAAATATGTACTGTAGCACAGTTATTTGAGAAAAACATGTCACCTGGGATCAGTTGATAATATATGTACTTTATCCCCAAATTACTGATATATACAATATGTTCCAAATGCCTTTCTTGTTACATCCAATGCATTGTGCCAAACCACTGTGGATCCTATTGATAGTAAGCAGGGGTGGCTCCAGAGGTGGGGCTACAGCTCAGTTCAAATTCAAATAGGGAAGCCACAGCAACTTCCGGTGAGTCAGTTTGAAATGGCAGTTGGTGACAGTTGGTGTGGCTCCCCTATTTGAAATTTGAACTGTCCTGCAGCCCCTCCTCTGGAGCCGCCACTGATAGTTAACAGTAGTAGTGTTATTGTTTGCCAAACGCTGCCAGCCCCATTACACAAATTAATAACTGCATTTCAAATACATTTATATTTGTAATTGTTGATGTGTGTGTCCTAGTTTTTACTTCACCCCGTACACAGTTAATAGCTGCATACAGTTAACAAATACAGTAGTAGATACCAGTAGAAAGAAGTGCTGTAAACACACCAGCCAGCTAGACTTAACCAGGAGCTTGGAGTTTTTGTAGTGCACAGGTACTGCATTATACATACAGCCACTCTCACGCGTACACTGAGAAGTAGTGGAGATGGAGTTGAGCATATAGCCACTCATGTATGCAGGCAGATAGTACAGGATATCGCAGGGTCCCCCATAAAGCAATACCCACATCTGTGCACAGAACAGTCCCCACATCCGTGTAGTACTGTGACTCCCTAAACATAGTGGCAAGATGGCACCACACATGCACAGACCTGTTAATGGTGGCCATCTTGATAAAGGAGCAGATGCTTCAGTTATGGAGCAACAGGGAAGCAGATCATTAGCACACTCCATACCTCACCCACCCTCTCCTCAGTGTAAGCTTTCCATGTTACAAAGCCTGAAATGGAATAAAGGTCACACAAGTAATAATATATGAATATTTCAAGTATATTACAGTGCACATTTTTATAGTAAGAAGACTAGTTAATGTGATGTACTGTACAGTGTAACACCTTATGATAGCATAAAAAAATTCTATTCTCTTGCTATATGGACAGACAAAAAGATAAACTCTCTACAAGCTCACAGATGTGATATTTGATCTTAGTGTGCTTGGGCCATCCACAGTGATTGATAATATACTGTAGTGTCTAGCTGCTTGCAGTTGAATGCAGTGTGATGTCACAGAGGTAGTATCAAGCTGCCTGTAGCTGTATGCACTGTGATGTCACAGAAGGAGTGTCTAACTGCCTGCAGCTGTATGCATTGTGATGTGACAGAGGTTGTGTCTAGCTGCCTGCAGCTGAATGTATTGTGATGTCACAGAGGCTGCCTGCAGCTTAATGCATTGTGATGTAATAAAGTTACTCTCTAGCTACTTGCAGCTGAATTTATTGTAATGTCACAGAGATAGTTTCTAGCTGCTTGCAGCTGAATGCATTGTGATGTTACAAAATCACTATCTAGCTGACTGCAGTTGAATGCATTGTGATGTCTTAAAGTTACTCTCTAGCTGCCTACAGCTGAGTGCATTGTGATGTCTCAGAGGTACTGTCTAGTCGTTTGCAGATGAATGCATTGTGAATTGATGTCACAGATGTACCATCTACTTACCTGCAGCTGAATACATTGTGATGTATTTAATATTTTAGGTTCACTGTATTATTTTCCATTCAAAGATGGGCATGACAATGTATATTTAATCCACGCTCAGTTCATACAGAGATATTACCTCACTACGGGAGTATATTATTATACAGGACACTGGAAACTCGGTCTCTACTTTATGTCCCTTATTAACTTCTCTGTTGAGGTATCTCACACATTCGGGCATGTTAATTGTCTGAAAACATTCTCAATGCAGAAATATATTATATTGTGGGATACTGGAGACTCACTCTCTATTTTATATCCCTTGTTGGGTGCTCAATATGGATATAACACATCTAAGAGGATGTCAATTGTCTTAATATACTTATATATAGATATACTGTAAGGGTACAGCTTATTTATTGGACCACAAATTGTGTATCAGTTAATGTAATAAATATAGGAGGTTGGCTCCCTGACTATGTGTCTTCTATTCATATGAATATTACTGCATGGCTGTTTCAGCAGATAATGGGGTATATTCAATTGATGTTGGATCCTTTCCGACGGAAAGGATCCGACATTTCAGTATTCAATTAGCATTCAGTATTCAATCCAACAGGATTTGTCCGTTCTCGACAATGTCAATCAGACATTTTTTAAAGTTGGATTGACATCGTTGGAATCAGGGCTAAAAGCTGTCGGATTTGGCTGCGAATCTGACAAAACACGTGGATCTGCGGCTAATCTGACGATCCACGTGTTTTCCAACAAGTCAGAATTGCCGACCTGTCAGAAAAATGGCAGCCCAATTGAATAGGTCGAAACACTATCTGACCTAAAAAAGTCGGAAACTGCTTTCCGACAAGATGGCAGTTCCGACTTGAATTGAATACCCCCCCCCCCTGAGGGTATTGATGTTTTGGTGAGCTGCAACAATACTATAATCCTAGTGTTGTGCTTGCTGGGACAATGTGATACTTGTTATTAAATGCTGTCAGCTGCTGATACTGGTTGAATTTAACCTCTACACATCAGTAGGTACACTTGCTATACTGCATGTCCCTGTGGGGGTCATTCAGACCTGATCGCACGCTAGGTTTTTTTGCTGCGGTGCGATAAGGTGACATCTGCACACGTGTACAAAGTGGATCGTTGCTGTGCGATGGATTTAACTAATAATCCATTCACACAGCCGATCGCAAGGAGATTGACAGGAAGATGGAGTTTATGTGTGTCAACTGACCGTTTTCAGGGAGTGTCCAAGCATTTGCAGGGCGTGTGTCTGACGTTAATTCTGGCCATGGACAGGCTGAAGTCATCGCAGCGGCTGTGTAAGTTCTGAGCTGCTCAGAAACTGCACAAACTATTTTTATACCAGTTGGCTGCACATGCGATCGCACACTTGCAAAGCTAAAATACACTTCCCTATAGGTGGCGACTATCTGATTGCAGCACTGCTAAAAATAGCTAGTGAGCGATCAGGTTTGAATGAGGCCCTATGTACTAAGCTGGTTGGTAATGCTTCTACAACCCCATATGTTAATATAGGCTGTGCTGGAGCTGTTGATTTCCTTATATAACAGAAATATTTCTATACTCTCATTACTTTCTCCTGCTGGTAATGGTATACCCCTAGGTAATAAACTGCATGCCTAGGCGTCAGCAGCCAGTCCTAATCACGGACTGCAAATGTAAACATTTGCAGTTGTATAAAGGCATGGCGGCAAACAACAATTTCATACATCTGCCGTCTAAGTCCGTCGCCACTCGTGGAAGCACTCACGGGGTCCCAGGTGGTAGAGGAGCTTCAGGTGCATACGCTGGTTCCCACAAACATCTTTCAATTACAAACCACAGCCTCCACTTCTTCAAAGTCGAAGTCCTTCAGCATCGTCTTTCAATTACAAACCACAGTCTCTACTTCTTCAAAGTCAAAGTTCTTCAGCCTCGTCTTTCAATCACAAACCACAGTCTTTCAGTTCTTCTTTACCGGAGTTCTTCAGCTTCACTCTTCAAGCCATTTAACCATAGACTCTAGTTCTTTCATCCAGTTTCTTAAATTTCTCCAATATTCGTGTATTCTGCTATTCATTAAAACTACAATTATTTCCCTACGGAGTTCTCCTTTTCTTTACGTTCTCCTGCCAACGCTAACACTTAGTAAGGCCTCCACCCCATGAGGAGGAATTACATTCAGCCACCTTGTTTACTCTCCTCACAGGCAGCTGTCCCTTCAGCCAAAACTCGGTTGTCGGAACACCCAACTTACGCCGAGCGTGAAACCAGCAATGTAATGTGGTCAGTAAGTTGCGTTGCACTATTTCTATATGAAACATGTGTGCAGCGTGACTTTCGGACACATCAGACTGGAGAGCAGAGCATATCGCTCCCACTGTATAAAATAAAGGGCATGCAGTTGCCGGGAGTAACAGAGAGCAGCAAACACACTGAACAGTGAAGAGAAGGGACAGTTGCTACATGTTTGATACTGGTCTTTTTGTATAACCAGCAAGTGTGGCAGTATCTGGACATTGCTGTTATCTGTTTCCGACGAGCAAGTGAAAATAAAGGGTGAGGCTTGCAAAGGACGGCATACCCTGTGAGGTCACATCCCTTGTACGGGTTCCCCTTTAACGGGTGTGAGCGTAAGCACTCACCCATCCACCCATCCTGCCACCCCCATTTCACAAAACGCAGTCACGGATCCAGGGAGCTGCATGGGCGCACACACTGACTGCAAGCACACCAGCAAGCAAAAGTAAGTTTTATAAAAAAGCTACTAGCATTACTAATGTGGGGCATATGTGTCAGGTGCTTTACTGTGTGGAATTATGTGTATTATGGGCATTACTAATGTGGGGCATATTTTAGGTGCATTACTGTTTGGAATTATGTTTATTATGGGCATTACTGTGTGGCATTATTCAGGGTTGAACTGGCCCACAGGGTATCCCCCCTTGTGGGCCCCACTGCCTGAGTGTTGCTGGGTAAGATGCAGAACTAGCGGCGGTGCTAGGGGGCACCAGACAAAATTTAGCATAGGGCATCAAATTGGCTAGGGCTGGCTCTGCCCACCCCCCTTAATGCACTGCAGCTTATCAACAGCAGCCCCCGGAGTAGAACGAGGTTGTACAGGTGAGCAGGCCACGTCTCCCCGGAGGCAGCGTCCGGACCCGCTACTGTGTGTGTGTGTGTGTGTGTGTGTGTGTGTGTATTAATATGTCCTCAGTCTGAGTGGGTGTGTGTGTGTAATCTACAGTCTGAATGGATGTGTGTGTGAGGGGGGCAGTCTGTGTGTGTAATCTACAGTCTGAGTGGGTGTGTGAGGGTGGACTGTCGGTGTGTGTGTAATCTACACTCTGAGTGGGTGTAATCTACAGGAGACCCTTGACAACGCACATGACACCCCTGCGAGCATGGAACACAGAGCATGAAACCCCTGACAACGTGCATGAGGCCCCTAGCAACGAACATGAGACCACTGGCATCGTGCATGAAACCCCTGGCAACACGCTGGAGACCCCTGACAATACACATGAGACCCCTGAGAGCATGGAACCCAGAGCATGAAACCCCTGACAACGTGCCTGAGGCCCCTAGCAATGAACATAAGACCCCTGGCAATGCGCATGAAACCCCTGGCAACGCACAGGAGGGAGACCCATGAGAGCATGGAACCCAAATCAAGAAACCCCTGACAACGCGCAGGAGACCCCTGACAACGCGCATGAGAACATAGATCCCAAACCATGAAACCCCTGACAACGTGCATGAGGCCCCTAGCAATGAACATGAGACCCCTGGCAACGCGCAGGAGACACCTGACAATGCGCAAGAGACCCCTGAGAGCATGGAACCCAGAGCATGAAACCCCTGACAATGTGCATGAAACCTTTGGCAACGAGCATGAGACCCCTGACCACAGGCAGGTAATTTAAAAGTAATTAGAAGCTTTACTGTGTGGCATAATTTGTAAGAGGCATTATTGTGTGTGGGGCATAAAATGGTGTCAGAGCCATAACTGTGTGTGGCATAATATTTATTTGACATTAGTGTGTGGAATAATGCATAATGGGTGTAACGGTGTGTAGCATAATGTATAATAGACATTACAGTGAGTAGCATAACGTGTTATAGACATTACGGGGTGTAGCATAACGTGTAATAGATATTACGGTGTGTAGCACAACATGTAATAGACATTACGGTGTGTAGCACAACGTGTGATAGACATTACGGTGTGTAGCACAACGTGTGATAGACATTACGGTGTGTAGCATAACGTGTAATAGACATTACGGTGTGTGGCATAATGTATAAGGGCCCTCATTTCGAGTTGTTCGCTCGCTAGCTGCTTTTAGCAGCATTGCACACGCTAAGCTGCCGCCCTCTGGGAGTGTATCTTAGCATAGCAGAATTGCGAACGAAAGATTAGCAGAATTGCGAATAGAATTTCTTAGCAGTTTCTGAGTAGCTCGAGACTTACTCAGCCATTGCGATCAGTTAAGTCAGTTTCGTTCCTGGTTTGACGTCACAAACACACCCAGCGTTCGCCCAGACACTCCCCCGTTTCTTCAGACACTCCCGCGTTTTTCCCAGAAACGCCAGCGTTTTTTCACACACGCCCAGAAAACGTCAAGTTTCCGCCCAGAGACACCCACTTCCTGTCAATCACAGTACGATCACCAGAATGATGAAAAAACCTTGTTATGCCGTGAGTAAAATATCTAACTTTTGTGTAAAATAACTAAGCGCATGCGCTCTGCGAACCTTGCGCAAGCACAGTAAGCGACTAATCGCAATATAGCAAAAATCGTCAACGAGTGAACAACTCGGAATGACCCCCAATATGCAGTACGGTGTGTGGCATATTGCGTAATGGGCATTACAGTGTGTTGTGTAATGGGAATTAGTCACTGCCACGGCCGCCCATTCATTCCCGCTGCCACCTCCCGCTGAGCCCATCAGCAAATACATAAATTGGCACCTATGATGTCACTGAGGTACTGTCTAGCTGCCTGCAGCTGAATGCATTGTAATTAGAGATGAGCGGGTCTGGTTCTCCGAGAACTGGTCCCACCCGTACTTCCCGTTCCGGGCCGGGATCCGAGTCCAGCTCGGGTTTTCCAGCCTAAATCGAATCACAAAACAGGCAAAACATCATCCTTCCACTGTTGGATTCTCAAAGGTTTTGGATTCTATAAAGGTCCCCGATGATCAGCACCATTTCATTCCATCTGTGGATCTTGTACAGTGCAGATGTGTCTGTGCTGTGTTCATCCATCGGTGCTGTGTTGTCCATCAGAGGAGCTCTGTTGTTCATCAGAGGTGCAGTGTTGTCCAACCAGGGGGTTCTACTGTGTCCTCCATAGGTGCACTGTCCGTCCATCCAGGGGCTCTACCCCAGTGTTTAAAATATATATATATATATATATATATATATATATATATAATTTATTGTATTCATTTAAAATAAAATAAAAAAATATAATTTTTTTGGGTGCCATACCCCAGTATACATCCAGGGTCTTCTGTGTCTGTACAGAGGTGCTCTGTCCGTCCATTCAGGGGCTCTGCCCCAGTGTTAAAAAAATAAAACTAATATTTTATAAATTTAAAATAAAAAAATATTTTTCTTTTTGTGTGCTGTACATCAGTATGCATCTAGGGGCTCGTGTGTGTGTGTGTGTGTGTGTGTGTGTGTGTGTGTGTGTGTACCCCAGTGTACTATACAATTTTTATTTTATTTTCAAGTACTGTGACACTGCCTGTCAGATGCAGTATATTATTATTTTGTACTCATACATGTATTGTGTGACACTGTTGGTGAAGGTCAACATCTGTGTAATATATTTAAGTCCATACTCGTACAAGTATTGACGCGACACTATGGGTGAAAGTAGTACCACAGTAATATATTTTATTTTGTACTCATAAATGTATTGTGAGACACTGTGGGTGAAGTTGGTTCCACAGTAATATATTTTATAAACATCCTAGTGACATTTGGTGGACCCCTTCATTCTAAGTAAGCATTCGTTACCTCTAATACCAAGAAATAAAGACACGGAGACTTGAATTTGGCAGAAAAATTGCTAGCTATTTATTTGACCCTAACCATAGCAAACCTGTAAATGAAAACTTTTGTTAAGATGCCGATTCAGCCGGCATATGGTGGCAGAAAAAAGAACGGCTCTATTAAACTGACGCTAACCTTAAATGCTAAAATCAAAACCATCCTAATTTAACTACAAACTATCAAAAACGGTAATAGGTGCTAGCTCAACCCCCACAGTGACTTCCCACCCTGATGGGTGCCCATTCCGCTGCTTCCCGGTCGGGTGGTCGAGCGGCCAATAAGTCGATGGAGGTGAGTGCACCTAAACCAAATCAAACTGTAAATCACTACAGCTTACCATACAACTACAAACTGACGTTCTTTTCCGCCAACAGCGAAAGACTCCTCCCCAGAGTCTTCGCACCGCCACCATAACCTCACCCTAACTCCTGCAACACTAGGAACAGATCCTCCAGGAAAAACATCATCCCCTCATTGGATAGATGCACACCATCAGGCCGAAAAAGGTGACTGTCTCGGAACCGAATCCTAGGGTGGCGAACTACCTTGCCTCCGTGGGACAGCATCCACTTCGCCACCGCCCCATTCACCTTCTTTCTGACCTCATCAATTACGCGACCGTCCGCCACACCTCGCCAACTCAACCTTGGCACCATCAAGGAGAACACCAATATACAATTGGTCCATGCTGCGGCCACACTTGCCAGATCCTGTATCATGGCCCACCGCAACTCCAAAGATGTCCTCTTCCCCAGGTCGTTGCCACCTAGATGGACAACCAATACTCTAGGAACTCTATGCTTGCTGGCCTGACTAACTAGCCTACTCCTCAGATCTTTCCACATCATTCCTCGCCAACCAAGCCATCTAACTCCCTGAGCCCTAGGAAACCGCTGAGCCCCCGCCGAGGCTAAAAACTTTGCGGCCCAAAACACATACGAGTGGCTCACCACCCAAACGGTCAAGTCATCAGCAAACCAACCTGAAGAGGAGGAAAGGGGGTAAAATTGGTTACTAAAATCTATACCATAATTCAGTAAGTGCGTTAACCTGAAGGATCTGCCAAAAAGAAAATTTTTGTTTCCGAATATTGCAGAAATCTCGGCCTAGCCGATCTGCATGAGCTTCCAGCCAATTTGAAGCAGAACATGAACACACAAATGGGGAAATTGAAAACAAAATTAAGAAAATAAAAAGGGGGGGGGGGTAAAAAGGGGGTAAAACATGTAAGAACTCAGCTGGAGGTGAAAGCGTAAAGACCTGCTGAGGGACTCTGATTAGAACAAATTAGCCGAATTGTGGATTAGAATTCAGTCCGTCAAGTCAGGCAAAAAATCGCAAAATAACTCCATACCCCCGCTGCCGGCTCATGCCCGCAACGGCGAGTAGCTAATCCCTGAGTAGGATAAAAAACGGGAAGACAAACAAACGGACAACACCATAACGTACTGAACTGTAACAACATGATTAAACAACTGCAATTGAACAAAAAGTACGCGCGTGCCAACATCTCATGCAACGGGGCGAATATACCGTCTGTAACTTGACGACTTCCATCGCCCCACCGCCTGGATCTAAGCCATGGAAAATCCCGCCGCTGCAGCCGACGTCGCAGCCCCTATGCGGAAGGAATGCGTCCCGAACGCAGCGGGTGGAAGGCCCAAGCTCGCAAGACAGCGACCCAGCATCCAACGAAATTGATACTTCGTCATCGGCAGCCCGTCATAATGCAGCAGCCATGACCCCCGACCGACGGGCCGTACTGCCTCATACTGCCCTGCCAAACTTACTGGGCAAATGCTCTCATCAAGGGCTGGAACCAAGGTGACCCATCGACCTCTCCCCACTTGGTCCGTCTTAGAGCGACGCAATCTGCAAAGCAAGGACCTCTCACCCACCACCACGTCCCCGACAAGCATGCGCGAATCTGCTCGCTTAGAAGGCGCTACCAATTCCGAAACCCTAAAGGCCCCGTGGTAAGCCATTGAGAACGCCAAACTGAACAACAGCGACTCAAACATGGACGATGCGACACCTCCCACCGCCCTGATGACAGCCGGCAACAAGGCCGCATCAATGGGCCGCCTCCTGTCAGGCGGCAGCGGAGCGACTCGCGCCCATCCTTTCATCGCCTTCAGCAGAATCCCACTTTTCGTCACGTCGGGGACGCCCTTTATTTTGCTGTAAAACGAAATACCAGTCAAGTACCGGGCAACAACCGCTCTGGACCTACCCGAAACATACAGCTGCCAAATAAAAGAAAGCATCATCCGATGCCCGCTCTTACCTTGTGAATTCCGTCCTTGAACAAACTCCTCCCACTCGCTCCAAGCTTGCCTGTAAGCCGTAAGCGTGGTTGGCGCGACTGACCGCAACGCTAGACCCTCCAGTCCGGCTCGATCACCTGCCAAACATAACCGGGACAATGAAAACCATGCTCGTCGGCCTCGGGTGCCAACAAACAAAATCTTTCCCACTGCCCTCGTGATAACGCGTCAGCAATTCCGTTCTCCAGCCCCGGCACGTGCTGCGCGCGGAACCACACGTTTCGCCGTAGGCATGTCAACAGCAACTGCCCCAGCACCCGCAGAACGACCAGCGACTTCGCCCTCTGGTTATTTATCGCATGCACCATGCCCAGATTGTCACATCTAAACAAGATGCTGCGATGAGCCAGCCGATCGCCCCATACCTCCAGCGCTACCATAATGGGGAAAAGCTCCAGAAGCAAAAGGTCCCTAGTTAAACCTTTGCGATGCCATTCTGCCGGCCACGAGGCCGCGCACCAAGATCCCTCCAGATAGCAACCGAATCCAGAGGCACCCGCTGCATCGGTGAACAGCTGCAACCTAGCGCTGTCCACCATTGGGGCCTGCCATATACACACCCCGTTGAAGTCCTCCAGGAACGAGGCCCATACGGCCAAATCCCTCTTAATCTCTGAGGACAAACGCACGAAATGGTGTGGTCTGACACACCCCGCAGTCGCCCTTTCTAGCTTCCGGCAGAAAACCCTGCCCATCGGGATTACCCGACAAGCAAAGTTCAACATGCCCAGCAAGGACTGCGCCTGCCGTAGTGTGACCTTACGCGACCCCTCAAACCGGCAAATAGCGTCGCGGAGCTTCACCACCTTGTCCCGAGGCAGCCGACACGATCCTGCCACCGTGTCAATCTCAATCCCCAAAAAGGACAAACAGGAGGACGGGCCTCTGTTTTATCCTCGGCCACAGGAACGCCGAAGTGGAAAAACAGCGCTCGGATGCTGAAAAGCAAGTCGCCGCACCGCGGTGAATTTGTCGGACCCGCGCACAGGAAGTCATCAAGGTAGTGGGCTACCCCGTGACCCCCTGACGAAGACTCCACGCACCAATGTAGAAACGTGCTAAAACGCTCGAAAAATGAGCATGAAACGGAACATCCCATCGGCAAACATTTGTCGATGAAATACTCCGCTTCAATCCGGAAACCCATAAAACGGAATGAGTCCGGATGTAATGGCAGCAACCGAAAAGCGGACTCAACATCAATCTTAGCCATGAGGGCCCCAGTCCCGTAACTGCTGACCATCTCCAACGCTTCGTCAAACGACTGATACACCACCGACGCCCCCGACGGGTAAGAAAGATGCTGAATGAGCCGGAAAGCGCCTGGAGTCTTCTTGGAAACCACCCCCACTGGAGAGATGACCAAGTCATCCACCGGGGGTGATAGAAACGGTCCCTCCATCCTGCCCAACCTGACCTCCTTTTCCACTTTCTCCCTCAGTACTAACGGCAAGGTTTGGGCAGACTGGAGGTTCCGCTGGGCCCGCACGGACACCTCGCTCGCAACAGGCAAGCGAAACCCAAACTGAAAACCGGAAAACAAAAATTGTGCATCCTCCCTATTCGGATACCAGTCCAACCACCGGCCCATAGTTTCCAATTTAATTGGTGTTGGCGCTCTGCGGAGCACTCCCGCCCGCGGCTTGTCTGGGGTAAGTTTGCTTACCCCGGGCACCCTGCCGACTGCCTTTGAAGCAGGAGGAGGCTGGGTGGGATCCGCCACACTGCAGGCACGAGTGTCGAAAACGACACTGTTTGCCGAAGGAACACGCCACGTTGTTAAACGCGAAACATTTTCCTTTTGTGGCGGCTCGCCCCCCTGCGCGGACGTCCGACCTACCTGGCTTGGCCAATCCGCCGTCCGCGCCGGACCCCTGGGCGGACGACCCTGCGCGGTGCCTGTCCCCCCCCGGCTTCCGGGGCTCCTCAGCCTGTTGCGAAGCCCGAGTGACCTTGAGCCAGACCTCAACGTCCTTGAACCCAAAGTCCATGACCTGCAAACCGTCCTGCTTTTCCCTGAATTCCTGGTCGTACCTACGCCACTCTGATCCCAAAGACGTGCGCTGCATGTCATGCACGAGATGCAGGTACCGAATTATGTTCATGTGCTCGTCCGGCCTGTCCTCCAGGTAACACGCCGCGAAGACCCAAAACCCGGCCAGCCAATTATCGAAGGTACGGAATGCCTCAGCCCCGATGCCCTTCTTTGCGACCGCCGCCTTATACTCCTTCTTCGCGTCCTTCGTCAAGACGAACACATCAACGAAGTCCCCTCTGCGAATCTTCCTGCGGCAGCTTTCTCGCAGCCCCCGCATTACAGCAGTATAGTCGCAGCGCACGACACCGGGCAAATTGCGGCGCTTCTTGGCCCTACGAGCTTCCTCGCTAAGCCGCTTGCGCCTCTTCCGCCTCTTCTGCTGGCCCGCTGCCCTCTTGGCGAATTTTGACGCCCGCTTCTTTGCCCTAGTCGTGCTACTGACTTCGGACGCCTGCGACGACAGAGAAGATGAAGAGGAGGAAGAGGAAGAACTACGAGAACTAGAGCTCGTGGAGGAACCCGATACCGACTGCACCACCTCACCTGATGCCGCCGACTGCCCCGACATGGAATCCTCCGGCGTGGCCAAACCGACGTCTTCCTCCTCGAACTCTGCCATCTTCTCTTCCCCGAGCTCCCCTGTAAAAGAGAAAGAAGCGGAGGACCCATCCAGCACTCGCGGCGCATGCCGCGCCCTCCATGAGGGGGGCGTCGCCACCGCGCGCCCCTGCGCGTCTTGCCCCGGACCCTGTTCCAATTCTGCGGCGGCCGCCCCGAGCTCCCGGCAGGCGCGTGCCACACGCTGCGCCGCCAAAGCCCGCCGCCCGCCGGACCCGCCTGCCCCCGCAGGCGCGCCGGAACTTGCAGCCGCCCTCGAGGAGGACGCCGCAGCTAGCGGCCCTAATGCCTCCACCACCGTGGCCAGGGCCGACGCCAGCGCTCCGGAGGGATCGTGACCGCCCCAAAACGCGGCCTCGGGCCCTAAGGGACCTCCAGCCGGGGCCCGCGCGCGACCACGCGCCCGCCGCCCGACAGGCGTGAACCGGGCACCCGACGCCCGCTGCCCCGGCGGGAAAACGGGGGCACCCCTATCGGTGCCCGCACTGCCCTCACTCTCCCCCTCCGAATACGCCTCCTCCCCCTGCGGATCGGAGCTATCCCTCGCTGCTGGGGGGGAGCCGCCGCGAGACCAAGAGGCGCGTGCAGCAGCCCTGCGGCCACTAACCCATTCCCTGTCCCCCCTCCTCCCCCGCAGGCCGCTGGATTCCGGCTCCAGGGGAGTGAATTGGGTAGACAGCGAACCCCGCGGCGCAGCTGCGCGTGCACTCGCGTGCACTGCGCCGCTCGCAGTGGACACGGGCTCGCGCACATCCCGTGCACGCGCCCCGTCACCTCTCGCTCCCGCACCCCTTTATGCCGATATCGCACGCCCCTGCTAGTCCCCTGCATCATCAATTGCCCTGCCTCTCCTCTCCCCCCGGCCCCCGCCGGACTCCGGCTGCCTGGGAGATATCAGGGGAGACAGCAGGGCTGGCGGCGCTGCTGTGCGCACACGTGCGCGGCTAGCGCCGCCGGAGGCGAGCGTGGGTGCGCGCGCCCCACTGCTCTCCGCCACAGCGAGGCCGCTTGCCTGCGCTGCTTCATTATCAGCCCCCATAATAAAACCTGGTTGATCTCTGCCTCTCCTCCTCCCCCCCCGCTCCACGCCGGGTTCCGGCTGTAGGGGAGAGGGCTGAGGGGACAAGGAGGACTGCGGCGCCGCTGCCGCGCGTGGGCGCTCGCGCACGCCGCGCGCGCGTCCCACAGCTTCCGGCCCGCGAACTCTCGGCCGAGGTCTCTGGGGAAAACGCCGTGCGAGGCCCTGCGACAGGCCTCGCTCGGCCAGCCACCGTCTCCCGCCCAGCTCCCTCCCCCCGCCTGGGACCTCTATCCGGCCTCGGCAAGGGGGAAGAGATGGGAACCGAGCTCGGCTCCACGGATGGGCGCCCGGCGCGACGCGCCTGCGCGCGCCCGCGGGCACCCGGTACTGGGGCTTCCCCGGCCATGCTCGGAGGCGAGGGCTGCTGCCCGTCCACCTCCAGGCGGCCTGACTGCCTCTCTGCCCTTCCTCGTCGGCCGCGCCCGCCTGTCAAAGCCGGCCCGGCCTCCGCCGTGAAGGCCCCAGGGGACGGGACGCCGTCCCCAGGGCCAGCCAGCCCGTCCTCGGGACCAGCCCCACCGCCCGATGAGCGGTAATGGGCTGGGGTCCCGGCGGACCGTCGTGGGCGAGTGGCAGCCATAATACAGGTAATGTAGGAAGCTGACAAATGCTGAGATATTACTCTGAATAAATGGGGAGATTCTGCACAGCAGCACTCACCCCAAGGCAATTTCACTGACCAGAGAGAGACAAAATGGCCTATCCTTCCCTATATATACTAACCCTCCCCTTTTTCCCAAGGGCTGTACTTTCCTTCCAGCTAGGTCCACCCCTCACAAGATGTTTAACTCATTCCTTTCCTATGCTGTCAATTCTCTCTCCTTTTGTACTCATACACGTATTGTGCAACACTGTGGGTGAAGGTGGTACCACAGTAATATACTTTATTTCGTACGTACACACGTATTGTGCGACACTGTTGGTGAAATTAAACTGCAGTGTTTGATTACTATTTCTGACTCATACACATATTGTGTGACACTGTGGGTGAAGTAGGTACCACAGTAATATATTTTATTTTGTACTCATACGCATATTTGGGGTAATTCAGATCTGATCGCTAGGCAGCGATTTTTACAGTCCTGCGATCAGATACTTGCTGCCTACATGCCTGCATTTTTCCAAACACTCCCTGAAAATGGCCAGTTGCCACCCACAAATGCCCTCTTCCTGTCAATCTCCTTGCGAACGCCTGTGCAAATGGATCCTTTGCACAATCCTGTCGCTGACCGGTACTTACATGCAACAATGAACATAACAAGGTCCTTTGGTTACTATTAGCATCATTTACACTTCTCCCTGATCACTCTGCCTACATCAAATCTCGGAGTATACCATAAATGCACAATTAACTGTGCATAAATAAACAATATACTCATGAGTATTTGTTACAAGTGTCTGCTGGCCACTGCTTCCCACCTGTTGAAGCAGAGGTGAGTAGAGAGATAGGCAAATTTGTAAACACTGGACTTAGGGGGTCATTCAGTCCCGGTTGCATGCTGCCTTTGTTTGCAGTCGTTCTTTCGGGTCTGAACAGCGCATGCACCGCAATGCGCAGGCGTGTCAGCCGCCGGCGACGGGGATCGCTGGGCAGTGACAGAACTAACGAAGAAGGCGATTGCAAGAAGATTGACAGGAAGAAGGCGTTCGTGGGCGGCAACCAGAGGCAGATTGCCCATAGGGTTCCCAGGGAAGATTCCCGGTGGACCGACGCACCCGTGGGGCCTGTTTTGCTTGAGGACATGTGGTCCTTTTTATAGACATAATGAATAAGATGCTAAATAATTTGTATATATGAAAATTACTTTGCTACTTACCCTGTGATTGCAGATGATCTAGTGTATGCTCTGTCTGCCTGCTTGGCTGACATATAAGATTGAGTGAATAGTGATTGGGATACGGTTGGTGTAATAAGCAAGAAAATATATATTTCTAAAGAATGATATAGTTTCCTAAATTCTGAAGGTGTATCATATAATGTGCTCATAATAATAAGAATTTACTTACCGATAATTCTATTTCTCGTAGTCCATAGTGGATGCTGGGAACTCCGTAAGGACCATGGGGAATAGCGGCTCCGCAGGAGACTGGGCACAAAAGTAAAGCTTTAGGACTACCTGGTGTGCACTGGCTCCTCCCCCTATGACCCTCCTCCAAGCCTCAGTTAGGATACTGTGCCTGGACGAGCGTACACAATAAGGAAGGATTTTGAATCCCGGGTAAGACTCATACCAGCCACACCAATCACACCGTATAACCTGTGATCTGAACCCAGTTAACAGCATGATAACAGAGGAGCCTCTGGAAAGATGGCTCACAACAATAATAACTAGAGATGAGCGGGTTCGGTTTCTCTGAATCCGAACCCGCCCGAACTTCATGGTTTTTTTCACGGGTCCGAGCAGACTCGGATCCTCCCGCCTTGCTCGGTTAACCCGAGCGCGCCCGAACGTCATCATGACGCTGTCGGATTCTCGCGAGACTCGGATTCTATATAAGGAGCCGCGCGTCGCCGCCATTTTCACACGTGCATTGAGATTGATAGGGAGAGGACGTGGCTGGCGTCCTCTCCATTTAGATTAGAAGAGAGAGAGAGAGAGATTGACCTGATTTACTGGAGCTTAGGAGTACTGTAGAAGTGTAGAGAGTGCAGAGTTTACTAGTGACTGACCACAGTGACTACCAGACAGTGCAGTTTTATTTAATATATCCGTTCTCTGCCTGAAAAAAACGATACACACAGTGACTCAGTCACATACCATATCTGTGTGCACTGCTCAGCCCAGTGTGCTGCATCATCTATGTATATATATCTGACTGTGCTCAGCTCACACAGCTTATAATTGTGGGGGAGACTGGGGAGCACTGCAGTGCCAGTTATAGGTTATAGCAGGAGCCAGGAGTACATATTATATTAAAATTAAACAGTGCACACTTTTGCTGCAGGAGTGCCACTGCCAGTGTGACTGACCAGTGACCTGACCACACTGACCACCAGTATAGTTAGTAGTATACTATATTGTGATTGCCTGAAAAAGTTAAACACTCGTCGTGTGACTTCACTTGTGTGGTGTTTTTTTTTTTATTCTATAAAAAACTCATTCTGCTGACAGACAGTGTCCAGCAGGTCCGTCATTATATAATATATACCTGTCCGGCTGCAGTAGTGATATATATATATATATTTTATATCATTATTTATCATCCAGTCGCAGCAGACACAGTACGGTAGTTCACGGCTGTAGCTACCTCTGTGTCGGCACTCGGCAGTCCATCCATAATTGTATACCACCTACCCGTGGTTTTTTTTTCTTTCTTCTTTATACATACATACTACTACATCTCTTTATCAACCAGTCTATATTAGCAGCAGACACAGTACAGTACGGTAGTCCACGGCTGTAGCTACCTCTGTGTCGGCACTCGGCAGTCCGTCCATAATTGTATACCACCTACCCGTGGTTTTTTTTTCTTTCTTCTTTATACATACATACTACTACATCTCTTTATCAACCAGTCTATATTAGCAGCAGACACAGTACAGTACGGTAGTTCACGGCTGTAGCTACCTCTGTGTCGGCACTCGGCAGTCCGTCCATAATTGTATACCACCTACCCGAGGTTTTTTTTTCTTTCTTCTTTATACATACATACTACTACATCTCTTTATCAACCAGTCTATATTAGCAGCAGACACAGTACAGTACGGTAGTTCACGGCTGTAGCTACCTCTGTGTCGGCACTCGGCAGTCCGTCCATAATTGTATACCACCTACCCGAGGTTTTTTTTTCTTTCTTCTTTATACATACATACTACTACATCTCTTTATCAACCAGTCTATATTAGCAGCAGACACAGTACAGTACGGTAGTTCACGGCTGTAGCTACCTCTGTGTCGGCACTCGGCAGTCAGTCCATAATTGTATACCACCTACCCGAGGTTTTTTTTTCTTTCTTCTTTATACATACATACTACTACATCTCTTTATCAACCAGTCTATATTAGCAGCAGACACAGTACAGTACGGTAGTTCACGGCTGTAGCTACCTCTGTGTCGGCACTCGGCAGTCCGTCCATAATTGTATACCACCTACCCGTGGTTTTTTTTTCTTTCTTCTTTATACTTATACATACTACTACATCTCTTTATCAACCAGTCTATATTAGCAGCAGACACAGTACAGTACGGTAGTCCACGGCTGTAGCTACCTCTGTGTCGGCACTCGGCAGTCCGTCCATAATTGTATACCACCTACCCGTGGTTTTTTTTTCTTTCTTCTTTATACTTATACATACTACTACATCTCTTTATCAACCAGTCTATATTAGCAGCAGACACAGTACAGTACGGTAGTTCACGGCTGTAGCTACCTCTGTGTCGGCACTCGGCAGTCCGTCCATAATTGTATACTAGTATCCATCCATCTCCATTGTTTACCTGAGGTGCCTTTTAGTTGTGCCTATTAAAATATGGAGAACAAAAATGTTGAGGTTCCAAAATTAGGGAAAGATCAAGATCCACTTCCACCTCGTGCTGAAGCTGCTGCCACTAGTCATGGCCGAGATGATGAAATGCCAGCAACGTCGTCTGCCAAGGCCGAAGCCCAATGTCATAGTACAGAGCATGTCAAATCCAAAACACCAAATATCAGTAAAAAAAGGACTCCAAAACCTAAAATAAAATTGTCGGAGGAGAAGCGTAAACTTGCCAATATGCCATTTACCACACGGAGTGGCAAGGAACGGCTAAGGCCCTGGCCTATGTTCATGGCTAGTGGTTCAGCTTCACATGAGGATGGAGGCACTCAGCCTCTCGCTAGAAAAATGAAAAGACTCAAGCTGGCAAAAGCAGTAGCACCGCAAAGAACTGTGCGTTCTTCGAAATCCCAAATCCACAAGGAGAGTCCAATTGTGTCGGTTGCGATGCCTGACCTTCCCAACACTGGACGTGAAGAGCATGCGCCTTCCACCATTTGCACGCCCCCTGCAAGTGCTGGAAGGAGCACCCGCAGTCCAGTTCCTGATAGTCAGATTGAAGATGTCAGTGTTGAAGTACACCAGGATGAGGAGGATATGGGTGTTGCTGGCGCTGGGGAGGAAATTGACCAGGAGGATTCTGATGGTGAGGTGGTTTGTTTAAGTCAGGCACCCGGGGAGACACCTGTTGTCCGTGGGAGGAATATGGCCGTTGACATGCCTGGTGAAAATACCAAAAAAATCAGCTATTCGGTGTGGAGGTATTTCAACAGAAATGCGGACAACAGGTGTCAAGCCGTGTGTTCCCTTTGTCAAGCTGTAATAAGTAGGGGTAAGGACGTTAACCACCTCGGAACATCCTCCCTTATACGTCACCTGCAGCGCATTCATAATAAGTCAGTGACAAGTTCAAAAACTTTGGGTGACAGCGGAAGCAGTCCACTGACCAGTAAATCCCTTCCTCTTGTAACCAAGCTCACGCAAACCACCCCACCAACTCCCTCAGTGTCAATTTCCTCCTTCCCCAGGAATGCCAATAGTCCTGCAGGCCATGTCACTGGCAATTCTGACGAGTCCTCTCCTGCCTGGGATTCCTTCGATGCATCCTTGCGTGTAACGCCTACTGCTGCTGGCGCTGCTGTTGTTGCTGCTGGGAGTCGATGGTCATCCCAGAGGGGAAGTCGTAAGACCACTTTTACTACTTCCACCAAGCAATTGACTGTCCAACAGTCCTTTGCGAGGAAGATGAAATATCACAGCAGTCATCCTACTGCAAAGCGGATAACTGAGGCCTTGGCATCCTGGGTGGTGAGAAACGTGGTTCCGGTATCCATCATTACTGCAGAGCCAACTAGAGACTTGTTGGAGGTACTGTGTCCCCGGTACCAAATACCATCTAGGTTCCATTTCTCTAGGCAGGCGATACCGAAAATTTACACAGACCTCAGAAAAAGAGTCACCAGTGTCCTAAAAAATGCAGCTGTACCCAATGTCCACTTAACCACGGACATGTGGACAAGTGGAGCAGGGCAGGGTCAGGACTATATGACTGTGACAGCCCACTGGGTAGATGTATGGACTCCCGCCGCAAGAACAGCAGCGGCGGCACCAGTAGCAGCATCTCGCAAACGCCAACTCTTTCCTAGGCAGGCTACGCTTTGTATCACCGCCTTCCAGAATACGCACACAGCTGAAAACCTCTTACGGCAACTGAGGAAGATCATCGCGGAATGGCTTACCCCAATTGGACTCTCCTGTGGATTTGTGGCATCGGACAACGCCAGCAATATTGTGTGTGCATTAAATATGGGCAAATTCCAGCACGTCCCATGTTTTGCACATACCTTGAATTTGGTGGTGCAGAATTATTTAAAAAATGACAGGGGCGTGCAAGAGATGCTGTCGGTGGCCAGAAGAATTGCGGGACACTTTCGGCGTACAGGCACCACGTACAGAAGACTGGAGCACCACCAAAAACTACTGAACCTGCCCTGCCATCATCTGAAGCAAGAAGTGGTAACGAGGTGGAATTCAACCCTCTATATGCTTCAGAGGTTGGAGGAGCAGCAAAAGGCCATTCAAGCCTATACAATTGAGCACGATATAGGAGGTGGAATGCACCTGTCTCAAGCGCAGTGGAGAATGATTTCAACGTTGTGCAAGGTTCTGCTGCCCTTTGAACTTGCCACACGTGAAGTCAGTTCAGACACTGCCAGCCTGAGTCAGGTCATTCCCCTCATCAGGCTTTTGCAGAAGAAGCTGGAGACATTGAAGGAGGAGCTAACACGGAGCGATTCCGCTAGGCATGTGGGACTTGTGGATGGAGCCCTTAATTCGCTTAACAAGGATTCACGGGTGGTCAATCTGTTGAAATCAGAGCACTACATTTTGGCCACCATGCTCGATCCTAGATTTAAAGCCTACCTTGGATCTCTCTTTCCGGCAGACACAAGTCTGCTGGGGTTGAAAGACCTGCTGGTGAGAAAATTGTCAAGTCAAGCGGAACGCGACCTGTCAACATCTCCTCCTTCACATTCTCCCGCAACTGGGGGTGCGAGGAAAAGGCTCAGAATTCCGAGCCCACCCGCTGGCGGTGATGCAGGGCAGTCTGGAGCGACTGCTGATGCTGACATCTGGTCCGGACTGAAGGACCTGACAACGATTACGGACATGTCGTCTACTGTCACTGCATATGATTCTCTCACCATTGAAAGAATGGTGGAGGATTATATGAGTGACCGCATCCAAGTAGGCACGTCACACAGTCCATACTTATACTGGCAGGAAAAAGAGGCAATTTGGAGGCCATTGCACAAACTGGCTTTATTCTACCTAAGTTGCCCTCCCACAAGTGTGTACTCCGAAAGAGTGTTTAGTGCCGCCGCTCACCTTGTCAGCAATCGGCGTACGAGGTTACATCCAGAAAATGTGGAGAAGATGATGTTCATTAAAATGAATTATAATCAATTCCTCCGCGGAGACATTGACCAGCAGCAATTGCCTCCACAAAGTACACAGGGAGCTGAGATGGTGGATTCCAGTGGGGACGAATTGATAATCTGTGAGGAGGGGGATGTACACAGTGATATATCGGAGGATGATGATGAGGTGGACATCTTGCCTCTGTAGAGCCAGTTTGTGCAAGGAGAGATTAATTGCTTCTTTTTTGGGGGGGGTCCAAACCAACCCGTCATATCAGTCACAGTCGTGTGGCAGACCCTGTCACTGAAATGATGGGTTGGTTAAAGTGTGCATGTCCTGTTTTGTTTATACAACATAAGGGTGGGTGGGAGGGCCCAAGGACAATTCCATCTTGCACCTCTTTTTTCTTTTATTTTTCTTTGCGTCATGTGCTGTTTGGGGAGGGTTTTTTGGAAGGGACATCCTGCGTGACACTGCAGTGCCACTCCTAAATGGGCCCGGTGTTTGTGTCGGCCACTAGGGTCGCTTATCTTACTCACACAGTCAGCTACCTCATTGCGCCTCTTTTTTTCTTTGCGTCATGTGCTGTTTGGGGAGGGTTTTTTGGAAGGGACATCCTGCGTGACACTGCAGTGCCACTCCTAAATGGGCCCGGTGTTTGTGTCGGCCACTACGGTCGCTAATCTTACTCACACAGCTACCTCATTGCGCCTCTTTTTTTCTTTGCGTCATGTGCTGTTTGGGGAGGGTTTTTTGGAAGGGACATCCTGCGTGACACTGCAGTGCCACTCCTAAATGGGCCCGGTGTTTGTGTCGGCCACAAGGGTCGCTTATCTTACTCACACAGTCAGCTACCTCATTGCGCCTCTTTTTTTCTTTGCGTCATGTGCTGTTTGGGGAGTGTTTTTTGGAAGGGCCATCCTGCGTGACACTGCAGTGCCACTCCTAGATGGGCCCGGTGTTTGTGTCGGCCACTAGGGTCGCTAATCTTACTCACACAGCTACCTCATTGCGCCTCTTTTTTTCTTTGCGTCATGTGCTGTTTGGGGAGGGTTTTTTGGAAGGGACATCCTGCGTGACACTGCAGTGCCACTCCTAAATGGGCCCGGTGTTTGTGTCGGCCACTAGGGTCGCTAATCTTACTCACACAGCTACCTCATTGCGCCTCTTTTTTTCTTTGCGTCATGTGCTGTTTGGGGAGGGTTTTTTGGAAGGGACATCCTGCGTGACACTGCAGTGCCACTCCTAGATGGGCCAGGTGTTTGTGTCGGCCACTAGGGTCGCTTAGCTTAGTCATCCAGCGACCTCGGTGCAAATTTTAGGACTAAAAATAATATTGTGAGGTGTGAGGTATTCAGAATAGACTGAAAATGAGTGGAAATTATGGTTTTTGAGGTTAATAATAATATGGGATCAAAATGACCCCCAAATTCTATGATTTAAGCTGTTTTTTAGGGTTTTTTGAAAAAAACACCCGAATCCAAAACACACCCGAATCCGACAAAAAAAATTCGGTGAGGTTTTGCCAAAACGCGGTCGAACCCAAAACACGGCCGCGGAACCGAACCCAAAACCAAAACACAAAACCCGAAAAATTTCAGGCGCTCATCACTAATAATAACCCGATTTTTGTACAATAACTATGTACAAGTATTGCAGACAATCCACACTTGGGATGGGCGCCCAGCATCCACTACGGACTACGAGAAATAGAATTATCGGTAAGTAAATTCTTATTTTCCCTGACGTCCTAGTGGATGCTGGGAACTCCGTAAGGACCATGGGGATTATACCAAAGCTCCCAAACGGGCGGGAGAGTGCGGATGACTCTGCAGCACCGAATGAGAGAACTCCAGGTCCTCCTCAGCCAGGGTATCAAATTTGTAGAATTTAGCAAACGTGTTTGCCCCTGACCAAGTAGCTGCTCTGCAAAGTTGTAACGCCGAGACCCCTCGGGCAGCCGCCCAAGATGAGCCCACCTTCCTTGTGGAATGGGCTTTCACAGATTTTGGCTGTGGCAGGCCTGCCACAGAATGTGCAAGCTGAATTGTACTACAAATCCAGCGAGCAATAGTCTGCTTAGAAGCAGGAGCACCCAGCTTGTTGGGTGCATACAGGATAAACAGCGAGTCAGATTTCCAGACTCCAGCCGTCCTGGAAACATATATTTTCAGGGCCCTGACTACGTCCAGCAACTTGGAGTCCTCCAAGTCCCTAGTAGCCGCAGGTACCACAATAGGCTGGTTCAGGTGAAACGCTGAAACCACCTTAGGGAGAAATTGAGGACGAGTCCTCAATTCTGCCCTGTCCGAATGAAAAATTAGGTAAGGGCTTTTATAGGATAAAGCCGCCAATTCTGAGACACGCCTGGCTGAAGCCAGGGCCAACAGCATTACCACTTTCCATGTGAGATATTTTAAGTCCACAGTGGTGAGTGGTTCAAACCAATGTGATTTTAGGAACCCCAAAACTACATTGAGATCCCAATGTGCCACTGGAGGCACAAAAGGAGGTTGTATATGCAGTACCCCCTTGACAAACGTCTGAACTTCAGGAACTGAAGCCAGTTCTTTCTGGAAGAAAATTGACAGTGCCGAAATTTGAACCTTAATGGACCCTAATTTTAGGCCCATAGACAGTCCTGTTTGCAGGAAATGCAGGAAACGACCCAGTTGAAATTCCTCTGTAGGGGCCTTCCTGGCCTCGCACCACGCAACATATTTACGCCAAATACGGTGATAATGTTGTGCGGTTACATCCTTCCTGGCTTTGATCAGGGTAGGGATGACTTCATCCGGAATGCCTTTTTCCTTCAGGATCCGGTGTTCAACCGCCATGCCGTCAAACGCAGCCGCGGTAAGTCTTGGAACAGACAGGGTCCCTGCTGGAGCAGATCCCTTCTTAGAGGTAGAGGCCACGGTTCCTCTGTGAGCATCTCTTGAAGTTCCGGGTACCAAGTCCTTTTTGGCCAATCCGGAGCCACGAGTATAGTCCTTACTCCTCTCCTTCTTATGATTCTCAGTACCTTGGGTATGAGAGGCAGAGGAGGGAACACATACACTGACTGGTACACCCACGGTGTTACCAGAGCGTCCACAGCTATTGCCTGAGGGTCCCTTGACCTGGCGCAATACCTGTCTAGTTTTTTGTTGAGGCGGGACGCCATCATGTCCACCTTTGGTTTTTCCCAACGGTTTACAATCATGTGGAAGACTTCTGGATGAAATCCCCACTCTCCCGGGTGGAGGTCGTGTCTGCTGAGGAAGTCTGCTTCCCAGTTGTCCACTCCCGGAATGAACACTGCTGACAGTGCTATCACATGATTTTCCACCCAGCGAAGAATCCTTGCAGCTTCTGCCATTGCCCTCCTGCTTCTCGTGCCGCCCTGTCTGTTTACGTGGGCGACTGCCGTGATGTTGTCCGACTGGATCAACACCGGCTGACCCTGAAGCAGAGGTCTTGCTTGGCTTAGAGCATTGTAAATGGCCCTTAGTTCCAGGATATTTATGTGAAGTGACGTTTCCAGGCTTGACCACAAGCCCTGGAAATTTCTTCCCTGTGTGACTGCTCCCCAGCCTCTCAGGCTGGCATCCGTGGTCACCAGGATCCAGTCCTGAATGCCGAATCTGCGGCCCTCTAGAAGATGAGCACTCTGCAACCACCACAGGAGAGACACTCTTGTCCTTGGGGACAGGGTTATCCGCTGATGCATGTGAAGATGCGATCCGGACCATTTGTCCAGCAGATCCCACTGAAATGTTCTTGCGTGGAATCTGCCGAATGGAATCGCTTCGTAGGAAGCCACCATTTTTCCCAGGACCCTTGTGCATTGAAGCACTGAGACCCGGTCAGGTTTCAGGAGGTTTCTGACTAACTCGGATAACTCCCTGGCTTTTTCTTCCGGAAGAAACACCTTTTTCTGGACTGTGTCCAGAATCATCCCTAGGAACAGCAGACGTGTCGTCGGAATCAGCTGTGATTTTGGGATATTTAGAATCCACCCGTGCTGTCGTAACACTACTTGAGATAGTGCTACTCCGACTACTAACCGTTCCTTGGATCTTGCCCTTATCAGGAGATCGTCCAAGTAAGGGATAATTAAGACGCCTTCTCTTCGAAGAAGTATCATCATTTCGGCCATTACCTTGGTAAAGACCCGGGGTGCCGTGGACAATCCAAACGGCAGCGTCTGAAACTGATAGTGACAGTTCTGTACCACAAACCTGAGGTACCCTTGGTGAGAAGGGTAAATTGGGACATGGAGGTAAGCATCCTTGATGTCCAGAGACACCATATAGTCCCCTTCTTCCAGGTTCGCGATCACTGCTCTGAGTGACTCCATCTTGAACTTGAACCTTTGTATGTAAGTGTTCAAAGATTTCAGATTTAAAATAGGTCTCACCGAGCCGTCCGGCTTCGGTACCACAAACAGCGTTGAATAATACCCCTTGCCCTGTTGCAGGAGGGGTACCTTGATTATCACCTGCTGAGAATACAGCTTGTGAATGGCCTCCAATACCGCCTCCCTGTCGGAGGGAGACGTCGGTAAAGCAGACTTTAGGAACCGGCGAGGGGGAGGTGTCTCGAATTCCAATTTGTACCCCTGAGATACCACCTGAAGGACCCAGGGGTCTACCTGCGAGTGAGCCCACTGCGCGCTGAAATTCTTGAGACGTGCCCCCACCGTGCCTAAGTCCGCTTGTAAAGCCCCAGCGTCATGCTGAGGACTTGGCAGAAGCGGGAGAGGGCTTCTGTTCTTGGGGATTTGCTGTCTGTTGCAGCCTTTTTCCCCTTCCTCTGCCCCGGGGCAGAAATGAGGAGCCTTTCGCTCGCTTGCCCTTATGGGGACGAAAGGACTGCGCCTGATAATACGGCGTCTTCTTATGTTGAGAGGCGACCTGGGGTAAAAATGTGGATTTCCCAGCTGTTGCCGTGGCCACCAGATCTGACAGACCTACCCCAAATAACTCCTCCCCTTTATAAGGCAATACTTCCATATGCCGTTTGGAATCCGCATCACCTGACCACTGTAGCGTCCATAACCCTCTTCTGGCAGAAATGGACAGCGCACTTACTCTTGATGCCAGTCGGCAAATATCCCGCTGTGCATCACGCATATATAGAAATGCATCTTTTAAATGCTCTATTGTCAGTAATATACTGTCCCTGTCTAGGGTATCAATATTTTCAGTCAGGGAATCCGACCAAGCCAAACCAGCACTGCACATCCAGGCTGAGGCGATTGCCGGTCGCAGTATAACACCAGTATGTGTGTAAATACATTTTAGGATACCTTCCTGCTTTCTATCAGCAGGATCCTTAAGGGCGGCCGTCTCAGGAGAGGGTAGAGCCACCTGTTTTGATAAGCGTGTGAGTGCTTTATCCACCCTAGGGGGTGTTTCCCAACGCGCCCTAATCTCTTGCGGGAAAGGATATAATGCCAATAATTTTTTAGGAATTATCAGTTTTTTATCGGGGGAAACCCACGCTTCATCACACACCTCATTTAATTCCTCAGATTCAGGAAAAACTACAGGTAGTTTTTTCTCACCGAACATAATACCCTTTTTAGTGGTATTAGTATTATCAGAAATATGTAAAACATTTTTCATTGCCTCAATCATGTAAGGTGTGGCCCTACTGGAAGTCACGTTTGTCTCTTCCCCGTCGACACTGGAGTCAGTATCCGTGTCGACGTCTGTATCTACCATCTGAGGTAACGGGCGTTTTAGAGCCCCTGATGGCTTTTGAGACGCCTGGACAGGCACAAGCTGAGTAGCCGGCTGTCTTATGTCGTCAACTGTTTTTTGCAAAGAGCTGACACTGTCACGTAATTCCTTCCATAAGATCATCCACTCAGGTGTCGACTCCCTAGGGGGTGACATCTCTATTATAGGCAATTGCCCCGCCTCCACATCATTTTCCTCCTCATACATGTCGACACAACGTACCGACACACAGCACACACACAGGGAAAAACTCTGACAGAGGACAGGACCCCACTAGCCCTTTGGGGAGACAGAGGGAGAGTATGCCAGCACACACCAGAGCGCTATATATATATACAGGGATAACCTTAAATAAGTGTTTTTCCCCCTTATAGCTGCTATTTGTAATTATTACGCCAATTAGTGCCCCCTTCTCTTTTTTTACCCTGTTTCTGTAGTGCAGGACTGCAGGGGAGAGTCAGGGAGACGTCCTTTCAGCGGAGCTGTGAAGGAAAATGGCGCCTGTGTGCTGAGGAGATAGGCTCCGCCCCCTTCTCGGCGGCCTTTTCTCCCGCTTTTATGTGGAATCTGGCAGGGGTTAAAATTCATCCATATAGCCCTGGGGGCTATATGTGATGTATTTTCGCCAGCCAAGGTGTTTCTATTGCTGCTCAGGGCGCCCCCCCCCTAGCGCCCTGCACCCTCAGTGACCGGAGTGTGAAGTGTGCTGAGGAGCAATGGCGCACAGCTGCAGTGCTGTGCGCTACCTTGGTGAAGACAGGATGTCTTCTGCCGCCGATTTTCCGGACCTCTTCTTGCTTCTGGCTCTGTAAGGGGGCCGGCGGCGCGGCTCTGGGACCGGACTCCGAGGCTGGGCCTGTGTTCGGTCCCTCTGAAGCTAATGGTGTCCAGTAGCCTAAGAAGCCCAATCCACTCTGCACGCAGGTGAGTTTGCTTCTTCTCCCCTTAGTCCCTCGATGCAGTGAGCCTGTTGCCAGCAGGTCTCACTGAAAATAAAAAACCTAAAACTAAACTTTCACTAAGAGCTCAGGAGAGCCCCTAGAGTGCACCCTTCTCGGTCGGGCACAAAAATCTAACTGAGGCTTGGAGGAGGGTCATAGGGGGAGGAGCCAGTGCACACCAGGTAGTCCTAAAGCTTTACTTTTGTGCCCAGTCTCCTGCGGAGCCGCTATTCCCCATGGTCCTTACGGAGTTCCCAGCATCCACTAGGACGTCAGAGAAATTTAATTTTATTTCTTTTTAACTTCCACCTTGATGCTGGACATGACCACTATCTGGAAAGTCTTGGGGGGAGGGTGCTGCTGACATGGCCAATGGCCAGACCTTACACCTCTGGTGCTGCCCATGCGGGGCAACTAGCACAAATTTTTCCAGGGCCGCTTTTTGTTCCCAATCCGCCCCTGGCGGCAACTCACCGTTTTCAGGAAGTGTCCGGAAAAACGCAGGCATGCCCGGCCGTTACCAGGGAAGGTTCCTGATGTCAGCTCCATCCAGGATCATCTCAGCGGCTGAGTAAGTCCTGAGCTGTGCAGAGATTGCAGCTCTCTGCACAAGCATTCGTACCTCTGCACAGCGATTACCCCCTCCACTGTAGGCAGTGACTACCTGATCGCTGCAGTGCAAAAAATAGCCTACGTGCGATCAGGTCTGAATTAGGCCCTTAGCCCTCAACTGTTTAATCCTAATTTTAATCATTTGTTTCCTTGTTGCATCTAAGTGAAAGATTGAATTGAAGTTAGATTTCTAAAACAATTATTTATTTAAAAAACCACACCTGAGAGGTACATCCTGTCAGCCCGTGTCAAATACATCGACAGAGAAAAACATGGCGATTCACTTAGTTTTATAATACATGGTTACACCCAATTCTTTTAACACTCCCACTGATTTCTTGCATCTTGAAGTACAATTGTATGCTCATATTAGGACAGGGTACCAGCTAGAAGCTGGTTAGCTTTATTTGGTGATAATTACAATTCTATTACAAAGTACATATAACTTATAAGTGGACCAATGTCTGTATAAAGGTCACCTACAAAACAAAATGGATGGAGGGTTAGGGTACATTATATGATAGGTATAGCTATATACCTACAAAATATGCGAGTTTATTTAATCATTAAAATAAATTATATTCCTTATTCACTAAGATATTTAACAATACATGATACATACATGAGGCACACACATATATGATACATAGATGCAGAGCTGGATTAAGGCTCTGGGAGGCCAGGGGCACAAAAGAGCAGGGGGCCCCCATGGACTAAAATAAAAGCATTTATATATATATATATATATATATATATATATACATACATACATACATACATACATACATACATACATACATACATACATGCAGAGGTGCGGCACTGTAGCCTGATGAAAATCTTTTAACAAGATTTAAACGTTGTAGACTTGGTTGTCACTTGTCTCATCTTTTGTTCTGAGCCCAGAGTGCCGCACCTCTGCCTGCATACATTTACCTCATGTTGTGAAGGCACCGGGTCAAGATAACATTATTACAGGAGTGACGGACATACTGCAATATATATATATATATATATATATATATATAAATCAGGCTTGTTCCGGCACTCTGCCCTCTACTATAAATTATCTTGTTCTGGTGCCCTCTAGTTTGAAGTGTCACTTCATAGATCTATATAGCAATGCAGGCGGCACTCAGAAACCTGTAGCATTTATAAATGCTGCGTTTCCTGACGAAGGGGACTCGATCCCCGAAGTGTTGAAATAACATTTCAGTTTTTTTCACTAAACGCTACTAGTCTCCTAGTCTCTGAGTGCCACCTGCATTGCTATATATTAGAGATGAGCGGGTTCGGTTTCTTTGAATCCGAACCCGCACGAACTTCACTTTTTTTTTCACGGGTCCGAGCGACTCGGATCTTCCCGCCTTGCTCGGTTAACCCGAGCGCGCCCGAACGTCATCATGACGCTGTCGGATTCTCGCGAGACTCGGATTCTATATAAGGAGCCGCGCCATTTTCACACGTGCATTGAGATTGATAGGGAGAGGACGTGGCTGGCGTCCTCTCCATTTAGATTAGATTTAGAAGAGAGAGAGAGAGAGAGATTGCTGTGATACTGTAGATTAGAAGAGAGTGCAGACAGAGTTTAGTGACTGACGACCACAGTGACCAGTGACCACCAGAGACAGTGCAGTTGTTTGTTTTATTTAATATATCCGTTCTCTGCCTGAAAAAAACGATACACAGTCACACAGTGACTCAGTCTGTGTGCACTGCTCAGCCCAGTGTGCTGCACATCAATGTATTGTATATAAAGCTTATAATTGTGGGGGAGACTGGGGAGCACTGCAGGTTGTTATAGCAGGAGCCAGGAGTACATGATAAATAATATTATATTAAAATTAAACAGTGCACACTTTTGCTGCAGGAGTGCCACTGCCAGTGTGACTAGTGGTGACCAGTGCCTGACCACCAGTATATTAGTAGTATTGTATACTATCTCTTTATCAACCAGTCTATATTAGCAGCAGACACAGTACAGTGTGGTAGTTCACGGCTGTGGCTACCTCTGTGTCGGCACTCGGCAGGCAGTCCGTCCATCCATAATTGTATTATAATATATACCACCTAACCGTGGTTTTTTTTTCATTCTTTATACCGTCGTCATACTAGTTGTTACGAGTATACTACTATCTCTTTATCAACCAGTGTACAGTGCGGTAGTTCACGGCTGTGGCTACCTCTGTGTCGGCACTCGGCAGGCAGTCCGTCCAACCATAATTGTATTATATACCACCTAACCGTGGTTTTTTTTTCATTCTTTATACCGTCGTCATACTAGTTGTTACGAGTATACTACTATCTCTTTATCAACCAGTGTACAGTGCGGTAGTTCACGGCTGTGGCTACCTCTGTGTCGGCACTCGGCAGGCAGTCCGTCCAACCATAATTGTATTATAATATATACCACCTAACCGTGGTTTTTTTTTCATTCTTTATACCGTCGTCATACTAGTTGTTACGAGTATACTACTATCTCTTTATCAACCAGTGTACAGTGCGGTAGTTCACGGCTGTGGCTACCTCTGTGTCGGCACTCGGCAGGCAGTCCGTCCAACCATAATTGTATTATATACCACCTAACCGTGGTTTTTTTTTCATTCTTTATACCGTCGTCATACTAGTTGTTACGAGTATACTACTATCTCTTTATCAACCAGTGTACAGTGCGGTAGTTCACGGCTGTGGCTACCTCTGTGTCGGCACTCGGCAGGCAGTCCGTCCAACCATAATTGTATTATAATATATACCACCTAACCGTGGTTTTTTTTTCATTCTTTATACCGTCGTCATACTAGTTGTTACGAGTATACTACTATCTCTTTATCAACCAGTGTACAGTGCGGTAGTTCACGGCTGTGGCTACCTCTGTGTCGGCACTCGGCAGGCAGTCCGTCCATCCATAATTGTATTATAATATATACCACCTAACCGTGGTTTTTTTTTCATTCTTTATACCGTCGTCATACTAGTTGTTACGAGTATACTACTATCTCTTTATCAACCAGTGTACAGTGCGGTAGTTCACGGCTGTGGCTACCTCTGTGTCGGCACTCGGCAGGCAGTCCGTCCAACCATAATTGTATTATAATATATACCACCTAACCGTGGTTTTTTTTTCATTCTTTATACCGTCGTCATACTAGTTGTTACGAGTATACTACTATCTCTTTATCAACCAGTGTACAGTGCGGTAGTTCACGGCTGTGGCTACCTCTGTGTCGGCACTCGGCAGGCAGTCCGTCCATCCATAATTGTATTATATACCACCTAACCGTGGTTTTTTTATACCACCTAACCGTGGCAGTCCGTCCATAATTGTATACTAGTATCCAATCCATCCATCTCCATTGTTTACCTGAGGTGCCTTTTAGTTCTGCCTATAAAATATGGAGAACAAAAAAGTTGAGGTTCCAAAATTAGGGAAAGATCAAGATCCACTTCCACCTCGTGCTGAAGCTGCTGCCACTAGTCATGGCCGAGACGATGAAATGCCAGCAACGTCGTCTGCCAAGGCCGATGCCCAATGTCATAGTACAGAGCATGTCAAATCCAAAACACCAAATATCAGAAAAAAAAGGACTCCAAAACCTAAAATAAAATTGTCGGAGGAGAAGCGTAAACTTGCCAATATGCCATTTACCACACGGAGTGGCAAGGAACGGCTGAGGCCCTGGCCTATGTTCATGGCTAGTGGTTCAGCTTCACATGAGGATGGAAGCACTCAGCCTCTCGCTAGAAAACTGAAAAGACTCAAGCTGGCAAAAGCACCGCAAAGAACTGTGCGTTCTTTGAAATCCCAAATCCACAAGGAGAGTCCAATTGTGTCGGTTGCGATGCCTGACCTTCCCAACACTGGACGTGAAGAGCATGCGCCTTCCACCATTTGCACGCCCCCTGCAAGTGCTGGAAGGAGCACCCGCAGTCCAGTTCCTGATAGTCAGATTGAAGATGTCAGTGTTGAAGTACACCAGGATGAGGAGGATATGGGTGTTGCTGGCGCTGGGGAGGAAATTGACCAGGAGGATTCTGATGGTGAGGTGGTTTGTTTAAGTCAGGCACCCGGGGAGACACCTGTTGTCCGTGGGAGGAATATGGCCGTTGACATGCCAGGTGAAAATACCAAAAAAATCAGCTCTTCGGTGTGGAGGTATTTCACCAGAAATGCGGACAACAGGTGTCAAGCCGTGTGTTCCCTTTGTCAAGCTGTAATAAGTAGGGGTAAGGACGTTAACCACCTCGGAACATCCTCCCTTATACGTCACCTGCAGCGCATTCATAATAAGTCAGTGACAAGTTCAAAAACTTTGGGTGACAGCGGAAGCAGTCCACTGACCAGTAAATCCCTTCCTCTTGTAACCAAGCTCACGCAAACCACCCCACCAACTCCCTCAGTGTCAATTTCCTCCTTCCCCAGGAATGCCAATAGTCCTGCAGGCCATGTCACTGGCAAGTCTGACGAGTCCTCTCCTGCCTGGGATTCCTCCGATGCATCCTTGCGTGTAACGCCTACTGCTGCTGGCGCTGCTGTTGTTGCCGCTGGGAGTCGATGGTCATCCCAGAGGGGAAGTCGTAAGCCCACTTGTACTACTTCCAGTAAGCAATTGACTGTTCAACAGTCCTTTGCGAGGAAGATGAAATATCACAGCAGTCATCCTACTGCAAAGCGGATAACTGAGTCCTTGACAACTATGTTGGTGTTAGACGTGCGTCCGGTATCCGCCGTTAGTTCACAGGGAACTAGACAATTTATTGAGGCAGTGTGCCCCCGTTACCAAATACCATCTAGGTTCCACTTCTCTAGGCAGGCGATACCGAGAATGTACACGGACGTCAGAAAAAGACTCACCAGTGTCCTAAAAAATGCAGTTGTACCCAATGTCCACTTAACCACGGACATGTGGACAAGTGGAGCAGGGCAGGGTCAGGACCAGGGGCGGAACTGTGGGAGGCAGTGGAGTCGGCTGCCGCCGGGCTCCTGGCCACAAGGGGGCGCATCTCCTCCACTGTCTCCCGCAGCCTGAGAACTGCGCTGCTATTGCAGATGGAGGAGCTGTGTCAGTGACACGGAAGCTGCCTCCTGTAGAGAGAGATGGCACTGGCTGCAGCTAGGGGGAGCTCCAGAGCACAGCTCCTCCCGGGCCCTTAGTAAGCCAGCCGAGGGAAGCTCAGAACTCTCTGCTCCTCCATGCTCTGGATGATAGCCAAAGGTAGGCACTGTGTGGGGGGTGGGGGAGAGGTGTATTTGGGGGGAAGTACTGTGTTTTGTGTGTGCTTGTTTTTAAGTGAGGTGTGTGTGTTTTTAAGGAAAGTTGTACATTCAAGTAAAAGAGGCATGTGTGTGTGTGATGTGTGTGAGAGTGGCATGTGTGTGAGAGGCATGTATGTGTATGTAAGTGGGAGGCATGTGTATGTAAGTGAGAGGCATGTGTGTGTGTGTGTGTGTGTGTGTGTGTGTGTGTGTGTGTGTGAGAGAGGCATGTGTATGTAAGTGGGAGGCATGTGTATGTAAGTGAGAGGCATGTGTGTGTGTGTGAGAGGCATGTGTATGTAAGGGGCCCTACACACTCGGCGATGCGCCGCCGAGGTGCCCGACGGCCGACGAGCGACCCAGCGGCGGGGGGGCAGTGACGGGGGGAGTGAAGTTTCTTCACTCCCCCCGTCACCCGGCTCCGTAGACTTGCAGGCAAATATGGACGATCTCGTCCATATTGGCCGGCATGCACAGCCGACATGGCCCCAGCGATGAACGAGCGCGGGGTCGCGCATCGTTCATCGCTGGGGACTCCACACTGCACGATATGAACGTTATCTCGTTCATTAATGAACAAGATCGTTCATATCGTGCAGTGAAATCGCTATGTGTGTAGGGCCTATAAGTGAGAGGCATGTGTATGTAAGTGAGAGGCATGTGTATATGAGAGGCACGTGTATGTGAGAGGCATGTGTATGTGAGAGGTGTGTGTAAGTGAGAGGCACGTGTGTGAGAGGTGTGTGTAAGTGAGAGGTGTATGTAAGTGAGAGGCGTGTGTGTTTAAGTGAGACGTGTGTTTAAGTGAATGAGGCGTTTGTCTTTTTTTTAATATATATCTAGTGTTCACGCTAGGTGTCTGCCCCTTTTTTAGACAGCTGAATCCCGCCCTGCCCGTTTTTGTGCGCCCTGCCGCCCCGCCGTTTGCTGCCTGCCGGACCCCGCCACGCCGCCGGATCCAGCCGTGCGCCGCCGGACCCGGTACGTACATGAGAGTCCCCCTGGGCTAAATTAACCTTGTAAGTATTTTGCAGCTGTAAACATTAATCTCAGTGCTTTCTACCTGGTGCAGTGTGCCTCAGTGCTCTCTACCTGGTGCAGTGTGCCTCAGTGCTCTACCTGGTGCAGTGTGCCTCAGTGCTCCCTACCTGGTGCAGTGTGCCATTAGTGCTCCCTACCTGGTGCAGTGTGCCTGAGTGCTCCCTACCTGGTGCAGTGTGCCTGAGTGCTCCCTACCTGGTGCAGTGTGCCTGAGTGCTCCCTACCTGGTGCAGTGTGCCTCAGTGCTCCCTACCTGGTGCAGTGTGCCTCAGTGCTCTCTACCTGGTGCAGTGTGCCTCAGTGCTCCCTACCTGGTGCAGTGTGCCTGAGTGCTCCCTACCTGGTGCAGTGTGCCTGAGTGCTCCCTACCTGGTGCAGTGTGCCTGAGTGCTCCCTACCTGGTGCAGTGTGCCTCAGTGCTCTCTACCTGGTGCAGTGTGCCTCAGTGCTCTCTACCTGGTGCAGTGTGCCTCAGTGCTCCCTACCTGGTGCAGTGTGCCTCAGTGCTCTCTACCTGGTGCAGTGTGCCTCAGTGCTCTCTACCTGGTGCAGTGTGCCTCAGTGCTCTCTACCTGGTGCAGTGTGCCTCAGTGCTCTCTACCTGGTGCAGTGTGCCTCAGTGCTCTCTACCTGGTGCAGTGTGCCTCAGTGCTCTCTACCTGGTGCAGTGTGCCTCAGTGCTCTCTACCTGGTGCAGTGTTCCTCAGTGCTCTCTACCTGGTGCAATGTGCTTCAGTGCTCCCTACCTGACGCAATGTGTATAATGTGCTCTATCTGGCGCAATATGTATAATGTGCTCTATCTGGCGCAATGTGTATAATGTGCTCTATCTGGCGCAATGTGTATAATGTGCTCTATCTGGCGCAATATGTATAACGTGCTCTAGCCTCTACCTGGCGCAGTGTGTATAGGAGGTTCTAACTGGTGCAATGTGTATTAGGGGCACTACCGTGTGGTGTAAAGTGAATTTACACTATTATGTGGCCACGCCCCTTCCCCACGAAACAACGCCCCTAGATTTTTGCTGCGCACCTTCGGTGCGCACTGTCCATGTTTTGCCCATAGGAATGGGAGCACCAAGCATTATAGTATGTACCTAAGTTTGCCCATTTAACTTAAAAATTTACCCTCACGAATGAAAAATGTGCCCTCCCCGTGATCAGCACCCTGCCCTAAAAAAAAAATACTACAGTGAACACTAATTATATTGGCACACCGATGCGCCAAAGCATCTCCATGGAGACCTGGTGGGTGAGGGAGCACTGTAGGTGTACTATAATGGTATGCTGGTGTCTGTTTTATTGTAATGACTGACTTGGAGTGCGTCCACTTTCTATGTGTATCTATATTACTATTGGGAAAGGTACCTGAGCACCCTTCTACTGTTCACCCTGGGTGCGGGACAGCTACATATGGTATGTGTGTGTATGTGTAGGGGGGCACCAAAATGTATCATGCCTCCGGGCGACTGGGACGAACTTACGCCACTGGTCAGGACTATATGACTGTGACAGCCCACTGGGTAGATGTATGGACTCCCGCCGCAAGAACAGCAGCGGCGGCACCAGTAGCAGCATCTCGCAAACGCCAACTCTTTCCTATGCAGGCTACGCTTTGTATCACCGCTTTCCAGAATACGCACACAGCTGAAAACCTCTTACGGCAACTGAGGAAGATCATCGCGGAATGGCTTACCCCAATTGGACTCTCCTGTGGATTTGTGGCATCGGACAACGCCAGCAATATTGTGTGTGCATTAAATATGGGCAAATTCCAGCACGTCCCATGTTTTGCACATACCTTGAATTTGGTGGTGCAGAATTTTTAAAAAAACGACAGGGGCGTGCAAGAGATGCTGTCGGTGGCCAGAAAAATTGCGGGACACTTTCGGCGTACAGGCACCACGTACAGAAGACTGGAGCACCACCAAAAACTACTGAACCTGCCCTGCCATCATCTGAAGCAAGAAGTGGTAACGAGGTGGAATTCAACCCTCTATATGCTTCAGAGGTTGGAGGAGCAGCAAAAGGCCATTCAAGCCTATACAATTGAGCACGATATAGGAGATGGAATGCACCTGTCTCAAGTGCAGTGGAGAATGATTTCAACGTTGTGCAAGGTTCTGATGCCCTTTGAACTTGCCACACGTGAAGTCAGTTCAGACACTGCCAGCCTGAGTCAGGTCATTCCCCTCATCAGGCTTTTGCAGAAGAAGCTGGAGGCATTGAAGAAGGAGCTAACACGGAGCGATTCCGCTAGGCATGTGGGACTTGTGGATGCAGCCCTTAATTCGCTTAACAAGGATTCACGGGTGGTCAATCTGTTGAAATCAGAGCACTACATTTTGGCCACCGTGCTCGATCCTAGATTTAAAGCCTACCTTGGATCTCTCTTTCCGGCAGACACAGGTCTGCTGGGGTTGAAAGACCTGCTGGTGACAAAATTGTCAAGTCAAGCGGAACGCGACCTGTCAACATCTCCTCCTTCACATTCTCCCGCAACTGGGGGTGCGAGGAAAAGGCTCAGAATTCCGAGCCCACCCGCTGGCGGTGATGCAGGGCAGTCTGGAGCGACTGCTGATGCTGACATCTGGTCCGGACTGAAGGACCTGACAACGATTACGGACATGTCGTCTACTGTCACTGCATATGATTCTCTCAACATTGATAGAATGGTGGAGGATTATATGAGTGACCGCATCCAAGTAGGCACGTCACACAGTCCGTACTTATACTGGCAGGAAAAAGAGGCAATTTGGAGGCCCTTGCACAAACTGGCTTTATTCTACCTAAGTTGCCCTCCCACAAGTGTGTACTCCGAAAGAGTGTTTAGTGCCGCCGCTCACCTTGTCAGCAATCGGCGTACGAGGTTACATCCAGAAAATGTGGAGAAGATGATGTTCATTAAAATGAATTATAATCAATTCCTCCGCGGAGACATTGACCAGCAGCAATTGCCTCCACAAAGTACACAGGGAGCTGAGATGGTGGATTCCAGTGGGGACGAATTGATAATCTGTGAGGAGGGGGATGTACACGGTGATATATCGGAGGGTGAAGATGAGGTGGACATCTTGCCTCTGTAGAGCCAGTTTGTGCAAGGAGAGATTAATTGCTTCTTTTTTGGGGGGGGTCCAAACCAACCCGTCATATCAGTCACAGTCGTGTGGCAGACCCTGTCACTGAAATGATGGGTTGGTTAAAGTGTGCATGTCCTGTTTTGTTTATACAACATAAGGGTGGGTGGGAGGGCCCAAGGATAATTCCATCTTGCACCTCTTTTTTCTTTTCTTTTTCTTTGCATCATGTGCTGATTGGGGAGGGTTTTTTGGAAGGGACATCCTGCGTGACACTGCAGTGCCACTCCTAGATGGGCCCGGTGTTTGTGTCGGCCACTAGGGTCGCTAATCTTACTCACACAGCTACCTCATTGCGCCTCTTTTTTTCTTTGCGTCATGTGCTGTTTGGGGAGGGTTTTTTGGAAGGGACATCCTGCGTGACACTGCAGTGCCACTCCTAGATGTGCCCGGTGTTTGTGTCGGCCACTAGGGTCGCTAATCTTACTCACACAGCTACCTCATTGCGCCTCTTTTTTTCTTTGCGTCATGTGCTGTTTGGGGAGGGTTTTTTGGAAGGGACATCCTGCGTGACACTGCAGTGCCACTCCTAGATGTGCCCGGTGTTTGTGTCGGCCACTAGGGTCGCTAATCTTACTCACACAGTCAGCTACCTCATTGCGCCTCTTTTTTTCTTTGCGTCATGTGCTGTTTGGGGAGGGTTTTTTGGAAGGGCCATCCTGCGTGACACTGCAGTGCCACTCCTAGATGGGCCCGGTGTTTGTGTCGGCCACTAGGGTCGCTAATCTTACTCACACAGCTACCTCATTGCGCCTCTTTTTTTCTTTGCGTCATGTGCTGTTTGGGGAGGGTTTTTTGGAAGGGACATCCTGCGTGACACTGCAGTGCCACTCCTAGATGGGCCCGGTGTTTGTGTCGGCCACTAGGGTCGCTTATCTTACTCACACAGCGACCTCGGTGCAAATTTTAGGACTAAAAATAATATTGTGAGGTGTGAGGTATTCAGAATAGACTGAAAATGAGTGTAAATTATGGTTTTTGAGGTTAATAATACTTTGGGATCAAAATGACCCCCAAATTCTATGATTTAAGCTGTTTTTTAGTGTTTTTGGAAAAAAACACCCGAATCCAAAACACACCCGAATCCGACAAAAATAATTCGGTGAGGTTTTGCCAAAACGCGTTCGAACCCAAAACACGGCCGCGGAACCGAACCCAAAACCAAAACACAAAACCCGAAAAATTTCAGGCGCTCATCTCTACTATATATCTCACTGGGCGCCACACACACACAGAGGTGCAGGGGGTGCAAAGTAGAGATGAGCGCCGGAAATTTTTCGGGTTTTGTGTTTTGGTTTTGGGTTCGGTTCCGCGGCCGTGTTTTGGGTTCGACCGCGTTTTGGCAAAACCTCACCGAATTTTTTTTGTCGGATTCGGGTGTGTTTTGGATTCGGGTGTTTTTTTCAAAAAACCCTAAAAAACAGCTTAAATCATAGAATTTGGGGGTCATTTTGATCCCAAAGTATTATTAACCTCAAAAACCATAATTTCCACTCATTTTCAGTCTATTCTGAATACCTCACACCTCACAATATTATTTTTAGTCCTAAAATTTGCACCGAGGTCGCTGTGTGAGTAAGATAAGCGACTCTAGTGGCCGACACAAACACCGGGCCCATCTAGGAGTGGCACTGCAGTGTCACGCAGGATGTCCCTTCCAAAAAACCCTCCCCAAACAGCACATGACGCAAAGAAAAAAAGAGGCGCAATGAGGTAGCTGTGTGAGTAAGATAAGCGACCCTAGTGGCCGACACAAACACCGGGCCCATCTAGGAGTGGCACTGCAGTGTCACGCAGGATGTCCCTTCCAAAAAACCCTCCCCAAACAGCACATGACGCAAAGAAAAAAAGAGGCGCAATGAGGTAGCTGACTGTGTGAGTAAGATAAGCGACCCTAGTGGCCGACACAAACACCGGGCCCATCTAGGAGTGGCACTGCAGTGTCACGCAGGATGTCCCTTCCAAAAAACCCTCCCCAAACAGCACATGACGCAAAGAAAAAAAGAGGCGCAATGAGGTAGCTGTGTGAGTAAGATAAGCGACCCTAGTGGCCGACACAAACACCGGGCCCATCTAGGAGTGGCACTGCAGTGTCACGCAGGATGTCCCTTCCAAAAAACCCTCCCCAAACAGCACATGACGCAAAGAAAAAAAGAGGCGCAATGAGGTAGCTGACTGTGTGAGTAAGATAAGCGACCCTAGTGGCCGACACAAACACCGGGCCCATCTAGGAGTGGCACTGCAGTGTCACGCAGGATGTCCCTTCCAAAAAACCCTCCCCAAACAGCACATGACGCAAAGAAAAAAAGAGGCGCAATGAGGTAGCTGACTGTGTGAGTAAGATAAGCGACCCTAGTGGCCGACACAAACACCGGGCCCATCTAGGAGTGGCACTGCAGTGTCACGCAGGATGTCCCTTCCAAAAAACCCTCCCCAAACAGCACATGACGCAAAGAAAAAAAGAGGCGCAATGAGGTAGCTGACTGTGTGAGTAAGATAAGCGACCCTAGTGGCCGACACAAACACCGGGCCCATCTAGGAGTGGCACTGCAGTGTCACGCAGGATGTCCCTTCCAAAAAACCCTCCCCAAACAGCACATGACGCAAAGAAAAAAAGAGGCGCAATGAGGTAGCTGACTGTGTGAGTAAGATGAGCGACCCTAGTGGCCGACACAAACACCGGGCCCATCTAGGAGTGGCACTGCAGTGTCACGCAGGATGTCCCTTCCAAAAAACCCTCCCCAAACAGCACATGACGCAAAGAAAAAAAGAGGCGCAATGAGGTAGCTGACTGTGTGAGTAAGATAAGCGACCCTAGTGGCCGACACAAACACCGGGCCCATCTAGGAGTGGCACTGCAGTGTCACGCAGGATGGCCCTTCCAAAAAACCCTCCCCAAACAGCACATGACGCAAAGAAAAATAAAAGAAAAAAGAGGTGCAAGATGGAATTGTCCTTGGGCCCTCCCACCCACCCTTATGTTGTATAAACAAAACAGGACATGCACACTTTAACCAACCCATCATTTCAGTGACAGGGTCTGCCACACGACTGTGACTGATATGACGGGTTGGTTTGGACCCCCCCCAAAAAAGAAGCAATTAATCTCTCCTTGCACAAACTGGCTCTACAGAGGCAAGATGTCCACCTCATCATCATCCTCCGATATATCACCGTGTACATCCCCCTCCTCACAGATTATCAATTCGTCCCCACTGGAATCCACCATCTCAGCTCCCTGTGTACTTTGTGGAGGCAATTGCTGCTGGTCAATGTCTCCGCGGAGGAATTGATTATAATTCATTTTAATGAACATCATCTTCTCCACATTTTCTGGATGTAACCTCGTACGCCGATTGCTGACAAGGTGAGCGGCGGCACTAAACACTCTTTCGGAGTACACACTTGTGGGAGGGCAACTTAGGTAGAATAAAGCCAGTTTGTGCAAGGGCCTCCAAATTGCCTCTTTTTCCTGCCAGTATAAGTACGGACTGTGTGACGTGCCTACTTGGATGCGGTCACTCATATAATCCTCCACCATTCTTTCAATGGGGAGAGAATAATATGCAGTGCCAGTAGACGACATGTCCGTATCCGTAATCGTTGTCAGGTCCTTCAGTCCGGACCAGATGTCAGCATCAGCAGTCGCTCCAGACTGCCCTGCATCACCGCCAGCGGGTGGGCTCGGAATTCTGAGCCTTTTCCTCGCACCCCCAGTTGCGGGAGAATGTGAAGGAGGAGATGTTGACAGGTCGCGTTCCGCTTGACTTGACAATTTTCTCACCAGCAGGTCTTTCAACCCCAGCAGACTTGTGTCTGCCGGAAAGAGAGATCCAAGGTAGGCTTTAAATCTAGGATCGAGCACGGTGGCCAAAATGTAGTGCTCTGATTTCAACAGATTGACCACCCGTGAATCCTTGTTAAGCGAATTAAGGGCTCCATCCACAAGTCCCACATGCCTAGCGGAATCGCTCCGTGTTAGCTCCTCCTTCAATGTCTCCAGCTTCTTCTGCAAAAGCCTGATGAGGGGAATGACCTGACTCAGGCTGGCAGTGTCTGAACTGACTTCACGTGTGGCAAGTTCAAAGAGCATCAGAACCTTGCACAACGTTGAAATCATTCTCCACTGCGCTTGAGACAGGTGCATTCCACCTCCTATATCGTGCTCAATTGTATAGGCTTGAATGGCCTTTTGCTGCTCCTCCAACCTCTGAAGCATATAGAGGGTTGAATTCCACCTCGTTACCACTTCTTGCTTCAGATGATGGCAGGGCAGGTTCAGTAGTTTTTGGTGGTGCTCCAGTCTTCTGTACTTGGTGCCTGTACGCCGAAAGTGTCCCGCAATTCTTCTGGCCACCGACAGCATCTCTTGCACGCCCCTGTCGTTTTTTAAATAATTCTGCACCACCAAATTCAAGGTATGTGCAAAACATGGGACGTGCTGGAATTTGCCCATATTTAATGCACACACAATATTGCTGGCGTTGTCCGATGCCACAAATCCACAGGAGAGTCCAATTGGGGTAAGCCATTCCGCGATGATCTTCCTCAGTTGCCGTAAGAGGTTTTCAGCTCTGTGCGTATTCTGGAAACCGGTGATACAAAGCGTAGCCTGCCTAGGAAAGAGTTGGCGTTTGCGAGATGCTGCTACTGGTGCCGCCGCTGCTGTTCTTGCGGCGGGAGTCCATACATCTACCCAGTGGGCTGTCACAGTCATATAGTCCTGACCCTGCCCTGCTCCACTTGTCCACATGTCCGTGGTTAAGTGGACATTGGGTACAACTGCATTTTTTAGGACACTGGTGAGTCTTTTTCTGACGTCCGTGTACATTCTCGGTATCGCCTGCCTAGAGAAGTGGAACCTAGATGGTATTTGGTAACGGGGGCACACTGCCTCAATAAATTGTCTAGTTCCCTGTGAACTAACGGCGGATACCGGACGCACGTCTAACACCAACATAGTTGTCAAGGCCTCAGTTATCCGCTTTGCAGCAGGATGACTGCTGTGATATTTCATCTTCCTCGCAAAGGACTGTTGAACAGTCAATTGCTTACTGGAAGTAGTACAAGTGGGCTTACGACTTCCCCTCTGGGATGACCATCGACTCCCAGCAGCAACAACAGCAGCGCCAGCAGCAGTAGGCGTTACACGCAAGGATGCATCGGAGGAATCCCAGGCAGGAGAGGAATCATCAGAATTGCCAGTGACATGGCCTGCAGGACTATTGGCATTCCTGGGGAAGGAGGAAATTGACACTGAGGGAGTTGGTGGGGTGGTTTGCGTGAGCTTGGTTACAAGAGGAAGGGATTTACTGGTCAGTGGACTGCTTCCGCTGTCGGCCAAAGTTTTTGAACTTGTCACTGACTTATTATGAATGCGCTGCAGGTGACGTATAAGGGAGGATGTTCCGAGGTGGTTAACGTCCTTACCCCTACTTATTACAGCTTGACAAAGGGAACACACGGCTTGACAAATGTTGTCCGCATTTCTGGTGAAATACTTCCACACCGAAGAGCTGATTTTTTTGGTATTTTCACCAGGCATGTCAACGGCCATATTCCTCCCACGGACAACAGGTGTCTCCCCGGGTGCCTGACTTAAACAAACCACCTCACCATCAGAATCCTCCTGGTCAATTTCCTCCCCAGCGCCAGCAACACCCATATCCTCCTCATCCTGGTGTACTTCAACACTGACATCTTCAATCTGACTATCAGGAACTGGACTGCGGGTGCTCCTTCCAGCACTAGCAGGGGGCGTGCAAATGGTGGAAGGCGCATGCTCTTCACGTCCAGTGTTGGGAAGGTCAGGCATCGCAACCGACACAATTGGACTCTCCTTGTGGATTTGGGATTTCGAAGAACGCACAGTTCTTTGCTGTGCTTTTTCCAGCTTGAGTCTTTTCATTTTTCTAGCGAGAGGCTGAGTGCTTCCATCCTCATGTGAAGCTGAACCACTAGCCATGAACATAGGCCAGGGCCTCAGCCGTTCCTTGCCACTCCGTGTGGTAAATGGCATATTGGCAAGTTTACGCTTCTCCTCCGACAATTTTATTTTAGGTTTTGGAGTCCTTTTTTTACTGATATTTGGTGTTTTGGATTTGACATGCTCTGTACTATGACATTGGGCATCGGCCTTGGCAGACGACGTTGCTGGCATTTCATCGTCTCGGCCATGACTAGTGGCAGCAGCTTCAGCACGAGGTGGAAGTGGATCTTGATCTTTCCCTAATTTTGGAACCTCAACATTTTTGTTCTCCATATTTTAATAGGCACAACTAAAAGGCACCTCAGGTAAACAATGGAGATGGATGGATACTAGTATACAATTATGGATGGACTGCCGAGTGCCGACACAGAGGTAGCTACAGCCGTGGACTACCGTACTGTACTGTGTCTGCTGCTAATATAGACTGGATGATAATGAGATGTAGTATGTATAAAGAAGAAAGAAAAAAAACCCACGGGTAGGTGGTATACAATTATGGATGGACTGCCGAGTGCCGACACAGAGGTAGCTACAGCCGTGGACTACCGTACTGTACTGTGTCTGCTGCTAATATAGACTGGATGATAATGAGATGTAGTATGTATAAAGAAGAAAAAGAAAACCACGGGTAGATGGTATACAATTATGGATGGACTGCCGAGTGCCGACACAGAGGTAGCTACAGCCGTGGACTACCGTACTGTACTGTGTCTGCTGCTAATATAGACTGGATGATAATGAGATGTAGTATGTATAAAGAAGAAAAAAAAAACCACGGGTAGGTGGTATACAATTATGGATGGACTGCCGAGTGCCGACACAGAGGTAGCTACAGCCGTGGCCTACCGTACTGTACTGTGTCTGCTGCTAATGTAGACTGGATGATAATGAGATGTAGTATGTATAAAGAAGAAAGAAAAAAAAACCACGGGTAGGTGGTATACAATTATGGACGGACTGCCGAGTGCCGACACAGAGGTAGCTACAGCCGTGGACTACCGTACTGTACTGTGTCTGCTGCTAATATAGACTGGTTGATAATGAGATGTAGTATGTATAAAGAAGAAAGAAAAAAAAAACACGGGTAGGTGGTATACAATTATGGATGGACTGCCGAGTGCCGACACAGAGGTAGCTACAGCCGTGGACTACCATACTGTACTGTGTCTGCTGCTAATATAGACTGGATGATAATGAGATGTAGTATGTATAAAGAAGAAAAAAAAACCCACGGGTAGGTGGTATACAATTATGGATGGACTGCCGAGTGCCGACACAGAGGTAGCTACAGCCGTGGACTACCGTACTGTACTGTGTCTGCTGCTAATATAGACTGGATGATAATGAGATGTAGTATGTATAAAGAAGAAAGAAAAAAAAAACCACGGGTAGGTGGTATACAATTATGGATGGACTGCCGAGTGCCGACACAGAGGTAGCTACAGCCGTGAACTACCGTACTGTGTCTGCTGCGACTGGATGATAAATAATGATATAAAATATATATATATATATCACTACTGCAGCCGGACAGGTATATATTATATAATGACGGACCTGCTGGACACTGTCTGTCAGCAGAATGAGTTTTTTATAGAATAAAAAAACACCACACAAGTCACACGACGAGTGTTTAACTTTTTCAGGCAATCACAATATAGTATACTATACTGGTGGTCAGTGTGGTCAGGTCACTGGTCAGTCACACTGGCAGTGGCACTCCTGCAGCAAAAGTGTGCACTGTTTAATTTTAATAATATGTACTCCTGGCTCCTGCTATAACCTATAACTGCTCCCCAGTCTCCCCCACAATTAAGCTGTGTGAGCACAGTCAGATATTATACATAGATGATGCAGCACACTGGGCTGAGCACAGATATGGTATGTGACTGAGTCACTGTGTATCGTTTTTTTCAGGCAGAGAACGGATTATATTAAATAAAACTGCACTGGTGGTCACTGGTCAGTGGTCAGTCACTAGTAAACTCTGCACTCTCTAGTACTCCTAAGCTCCAGTAAATCAAGTGTCTCTGTCTCAATCTCACTCTCTCTCTTCTAATCTAAATGGAGAGGACGCCAGCCACGTCCTCTCCCTATCAATCTCAATGCACGTGTGAAAATGGCGGCGACGCGCGGCTCCTTATATAGAATCCGAGTCTCGCGATAGAATCCGAGCCTCGCGAGAATCCGACAGCGTCATGATGACGTTCGGGCGCGCTCGGGTTAACCGAGCAAGGTGGGAAGATCCGAGTCGCTCGGATCCGTGTAAAAAAAGCTGAAGTTCGGGCGGGTTCGGATTCCGAGGAACCGAACCCGCTCATCTCTAGTGCAAAGTGTATCAAACATAGGGGAATGGGGGCACAGGGTATCACAAACACAGGGTCAGGGCACACACAATGCACCACACATGGGGGAGCACAGAATGTTATACACACAAGAGTAGGGGGGGCACAGGGTGACACACACAGAGGCAGCGGGCACAGGTGGCCACACAACGTGAGGGGGGAGGGTAGATGGTGCTACACACATGTAAGACAGGAGGTAGAGAGGCCACACACAGGGGGTTGGGGGTGCAGGAGGGCACAAGGTGTCATACACACACAGGGGGTTGGGGGTGCAGGAGGGCACAAGGGGGTCATACACACACAGGGGGGCACAGGGGGCCACACACCAGGCTGAGGGGGGTAGAGGGTGCGACACACACACATAAGGCAGGGGGGTACATGGGGCCACACACAGGGGGGTGAGGGGTAGGAGGCCACAGGGCTCTCTGGGCAGTCACCGCTAGTGAGGGTAGGCCCGCGGACCCAGTCACAGGGTGAGTCGAGGACACTTCTGGAACGGTGTCCGGTAACTACTTCACCCCCACCACAGGGCAGCTGCTGGAGGAGCAGGAGCAAACGCAGGATTTGTAGGTGGGGGGTTCCACACACAGACACATATATATCATATCTACACACATACACACACATGTAGTTGCAAGCGTGGGATGGTACTCAAAGGACTGCCACAGAAATTCAATAAATCACACTGAGTATATACATGTATATATATATATACATATATATCTATATAAGGCACATATATGATACATTTGTGTATATATACAGTATATATAAGGTACATACTGTATATGGAAACCCCTGACCCCTTGCAAAAAAAAAATAATAAAAAATTATATATATAGCCAGGCAGCAAATAGGATACTCTGCAAGCCACAGCTGGCCATACCTGGGGACTTCTTGTAGTGTGCACTGCACCTGATTGTGCCGCACAATGTTTGCTGCTTGCTTCGGGCGGGGGAAGAGGAGAAGGAGAGAGCCGAGAGACTAAACAGGATGTGCAGCAGCACCCATCCAGCCGTCTCCAATCTAAGCACCGAGAGCTCTGACAGTCATCAGTGCTCTCTGACTGAATGACCGAGTAGCTGCCGCGCATGTGCGGCAGCTCCGGACCTGGCTGCCCCAGTCAGTGTAGAGCGTCACGGAGGCAGAACTGTCTCCGTCTCATAAAAACATTTAGACCGTCAGGCGCTACGAGCCAGGGTGGCGGGGCCACTGAAGCCGGGCATCTCAGATCTCCGGCGGGGGTGCGGGGAATGCTCCAGTGCGCGGGGAGAGGAGGGGGAAAATGCACAATGCAGTGAGTATAGTGTGACAGGGTACAGGAGGAGCGGCGGCCCCCGAAGGCAGTCCGGGGCCATGGCAGCAGCAACCCTGCACCGTCACACAGCCTGCATCCTTTCGCCCCGCAGTAGCAGCCGGAGTGAGCACTGTCCACACACCCTGTGGTGTACGGCAGGGACGGGGGGCCCCTTGGAGAGGGGGGCCCAGGGTAATGTACCCCCTGGGCCCCCCCCTTAATCCGGCTCTGCATAGATGAGGCACGCACATACATTACACATTCATGAGGCACACATACAGTATACATTCATGAGGCACACACATACATTATACATTCATGAAGCACACATACAGTACATTATACATTCATGAGGCATATATACATGACACATACATACAAACATACATCACACCACAACACACACACAGTACACGATACATACATGAGTCACACACGTGAAACAGACCTGGGCTAGTGATGAGGCTGCTAGTCCCTCAGGGGCCCTTTTCAGACAGTGGCATTAGGATAGACAGCGACTACCTCTGGCTTGGCCAGCCTGAACTAGGCCTCTATTCCCCAGCAGTAGTGCCACCATGTCAACAGTGCTGAAGCAGAAGACTAGAGCACCGCCGTAGCCCATAACCTCACCATGTCCAGCAGTGGGAAAGTCTGGGCGGCTGCAAAGTTGCAGCTGGAAGTGGCTGCTGGGAGGTAGGGCACTCCCTGCCCCATCCAGCGATGCACACTATGCTTCAGTGCCCCAGGAGGCTCGCACCACACTCCACACAGCAGCTGCAAGGGGACCCGATGCCAGAGCAGCAACAGGAGGGTCTCCAGGAACTCAGTGGTGGCTGTGGCACATACATCATCTCTGTGCCCGGGCTCCACATGGTATGAATCGGGTCAGTCCTGCTGGTGATCAGGTCATCTGCTATGCCACAGCATGTTCTCTGCATTAGTGCTGATGCTTCTTGCACCCCCCCTAGTTACGCCCCTGGCTGAATGCATTGTGATGTCACAGAGGTACTGTCTAGCTTCCTGAAGCTGAATGCATTATGATGTCACAGAGTTAGTGTTAAGCTGCCTACAGCTGAAGACATTGTGATGTCACAGAGGTTGAGTCTAGCTGTCTGCAGCTGAATGCATTGTAATGTCACATAGGCTGCCTGCAGCTGAATGCATTGTGAAGTCAAAGAGGCACTGTTTAGTTGTCTGCAGCTGAATGAATTGTGATGTTACAGAGGCACTATCTTGCTGACTGCAGCTGAATGCAGGGCCATCTTAACAGCAGTGTAGGCCCCTGGGCAAAGCAATGCACTAGACCCCCAACCCATCCTCCAGAGGTAGGGACAGAGGTGCTATCAGCCTACAGCTGAATGCAATACGATATCACAGAGGTACTGTCAAGCTGATTTTAGGAAAATGTATTGTAATGTCACAGAGGTAGTGTCAAGTGAACTTTAGCTAAATCCATTGTGATTTCACAGAGTCACTGCCTAGCAGCTGAATGCATTGTGATGTCACAGAGATGCTGTCAAGCTGACTTTAGCTAAATACATTAGGATGTCACAGAGGTAGTGACTAGCTGCCTGCAGCTGAATGCATTGTGATGTCACAGAGGTAGTGTCTAGCTTCCTGCAGCTAAATGCATTGTGATGTCAAAAAGGCTCTATGCAGCTGAATGCATTGTGATGTCACAAAGGTAGTGTCTAGCTTACTGCAGCTAAATGCATTGTAATGTTGCAAAGTTACTCTCTAGCTGCTTTTAGCTGAATTTATTGTGATGTCACAGATGCACTGTCTAGCTGCCAGCAGCTGTATGCATTGTGATGTCACAGAGGCACTGTCAAGCTGCCTGCAGCTGAATGCATTGTGAAGTCATAAAGGCACTGCCTAGCTTGCTTTACCATATTACTTTGGTACCACCTTCACCCACAGCATCACACAATACGCGTGTGTGTCAGAACTAGTAATTGAACACTGCGGTTGACCTTCACCAACAGTGTCCCACAATACATGTATGAGTATGAAATAATAGTATAATGCAGTCTGACCGGTAGTGTCACGGTAATTATGGAAAAAAAAATGTTTTTTATAGTACACTGGGGTACAGCACAAAAAACAAAAAATATATACATATATATATATATATATATATATATATATATTTATTATATACACTGCTCAAAAAAATAAAGGGAACACTTAAACAACACATCCTAGATCTGAATGAATGAAATATTCTTATTAAATACTTTGTTCTTTACATAGTTGAATGTGCTGACAACAAAATCGCACAAAAATGATCAATGGAAATCAAATTTATTAACCCATGGAGGTCTGGATTTGGAGTCACACTCAAACTTAAAGTGGAAAAACACACTACAGGCTGATCCAACTTTGATGTAATGTTCTTTAAAACAAGTCAAAATGAGGCTCAGTAGTGTGTGTGGCCTCCACGTGCCTGTACGACCTCCCTACAACGCCTGGGCATGCTCCTGATGAGGTGGCGGATGGTCTCCTGAGGGATCTCCTCCCAGACCTGGACTAAAGCATCCGCCAACTCCTGGACAGTCTGTGGTGCAACATGGCGTTGGTGGATGGAGCGAGACGTGATGTCCCACATGTGCTCAATTGGATTCAGGTCTCGGGAACAGGCGGGCCAGTCCATAGCATCAATGCCTTCGTCTTGAAGGAACTGCTGACACACTCCAGCCACATGAGGTCTAGCATTGTCTTGCCTTAGGAGGAACCCAGGGCCAACCGCACCAGCATATGGTCTCACAAGGGGTCTGAGGATCTCATCTCGGTACCTAATGGCAGTCAGGCTACCTCTGGCGAGCACATGGAGGGCTGTGCGGCCCCCCAAAGAAATGCCACCCCACACCATTACTGACCCACTGCCAAAACGGTCATGCTGGAGGATGTTGCAGGCAGCAGAACGTTCTCCTTGGTGTCTCCAGACTCTGTCACGTCTGTCACATGTGCTCAGTGAGAACCTGCTTTCATCTGTGAAGAGCACAGGGTGCCAGTGGCGAATTTGCCAATCTTGGTGTTCTCTGGCAAATGGCAAACGTCCTGCCCGGTGTTGGGCTGTAGGCACAACCCCCACCTGTGGACGTCGGGCCCTCATACCACCCTCATGGAGTCTGTTTCTGATCGTTTGAGTAGACACATGCACATTTGTGGCTTGCTGGAGGTCATTTTGCAGGGCTCTGGCAGTGCTCCTCCTGTTCCTCCTTGCACAAAGGCGGAGGTAGCAGTCCTGCTGCTGGGTTGTTGCCCTCCTACGGCCTCCTCCACGTCTCCTGATGTACTGGCCTGTCTCCTGGTAGCGCCTTCATGCTCTGGACACTATACTGACAGACACAGCAAACCTTCTTGCCACAGCTCGCATTGATGTGCCATCCTGGATGAGCTGCACTACCTGAGCCACTTGTGTGAGTTGTAGACTCCGTCTCATGCTACCACTAGAGTGAAAGCACTGCCAGCTTTCAAAAGTGACCAAAACATCAGCCAGAAAGCATAGGAGCTGAGAAGTGGTCTGTGGTCACCACCTGCAGAACAACTCCTTTACTGGGGGTGTCTTGCTAATTGCCTATAATTTCCACCTGTTGTCCATTCCCCTTTCTCAAGATTCCATCACAGCATAACAGACATAACATTATGTCTGTTATGCTGTGATGGAATCTTGAGAAAGGGGATTGTACCCCGAAACGTCGATCTCAAATACAGCCTATTATACTTGTCTTTTCAAGTCTCTGAGTGCCGTCTGCTTTTTGGGAACTGCACATTATTTTCTGGATGAAGCACCTGAGCTTAGTTTTTGCCTAAATACCTGAGTGCCGGCTGCCTGTGGACATTATATATATATATATATATATATATATATATCTATCTGTAAATCAATCAAGAAAAAGAGCGCTCCATAGTACATGATTCTGTATTTAAAAAGTAATTTATTACAACAGCTCCACACACAAAGGTTAGAAAATGTACCACAAGGGTCTGTATCACCCACCTTACATATATCACATGAATAAAATAATGATAATGACTTCACTGCATCCGAAAGGTGTTTCACCACTGAACAGTAGTCCTCGCGCTAGATAGAGATAATTATGTTGAAGAAATGCAAAGGCTTTTGTCAGATCCTGTATCTTATGAAACAATTAGAAAGGACCCTACACAGGAGTTTGTAACTGTATTGCAAGAATTTTTAAACAAGAGATGAGCGATAAAGTATTAAGTCAGGAAGAATATAGCTATGTGTTAAACGAAAATCCACATGTGGCGACTATATATCTCTTACCAAAGATTCATAAAAATTGGGCTGGGCCACCCGATTGTATTGGGGTAGATTCCCTCACTGTCGGAGTATCAGAGTATGTGGATATTAATTTAAAAAAATATATTCCACAACTAAAATCATATGTAAAAGATTGACAGCTATTTTGCAGATCTTTAAACATTTTGTGTGGAAGGACAGCTACTTGTGGGATACCATTGATATTAAATCCTTACATACCTTAATCCCCACATGTTAAAGGGTTGGAGTTCATAAGAACTGTTTTGTCAAGATACTTTACAATAGAAAATAAAAGATCAGAATTTATATTGGACTGTTTATGGTTTGTTTTGCAACATAATTACTTTACCTTTTTGGGGAACGGTGATGGGGACGATTTGCACCCCAAGTTTTGCAAACCTGTACTTAGGAGAATGTGAAAAAGAATGTATTTACACTAATAATTAGTGATGAGCGGGTTCGGTTCCTCGGAAACCGAACCCCCCCGAACTTCACCCATTTTACACGGGTCCGAGGCATACTCGGATTCTCCCGTATGGCTCGGTTAACCCGAGCGCGCCCGAACGTCATCATCCCGCTGTCGGATTCTCGCGAGATTCGGATTCTATATAAGCAGCCGTGCGTCGCCGCCATTTTCACTCGTGCATTGGAAATGTTAGGGAGAGGACGTGGCTGGCGTCCTCTCCGTTTATTCATTGTTGATGCAAATATTTGTGCTTGCTTATATCTTAATTGTGGGGACTGGGGAGCAGCTGTATTATTAATATAGGAGGAGTACAGTGATGAGTTTTGCTGATCAGTGACCACCAGTTTTATCCGTTCTCTGCCTGAAAAAAACGCTCCTTATCTGTGCTCAGTGTGCTGCATATATCTGTGCTCACACTGCTTAATTGTGGGGACTGGGGAGCAGTTGTATTATATAGGAGGAGTACAGAGTTTTGCTGATCAGTGACCACCAGTATACGTTGTCTGCCTGAAAAACACTCCATATCTGTGCTCAGTGTGCTGCATATATCTGTGCTCACACTGCTTAATTGTGGGGACTGGGGAGCAGCTGTATTATATCGGAGGAGTACAGTGCAGAGTTTTGCTGACAGTGACCACCAGTATACGTTGTCTGCCTGAAAAACACTCCATATCTGTGCTCAGTGTGCTGCATATATCTGCTTTATTGTGGGGACTGGGGACCAGCAGTATTATATAGGAGGAGTACACTGCAGAGTTTTGCTGACTAGTGACCACCAGTATACGTTGTCTGCCTGAAAAACACTCCATATCTGTGCTGCATTGTAGTATATAGTAGGAGTACAGTGCATAATTTTGCTGACCACCAGTATATAATATATAGGAGTATGGTACAGAAGGCCACTGCTGTACCTACCTCTGTGTCGTCAAGTATACTATCCATCCATACCTGTGGTGCATTTCAGTTTTGCACAGTTTGCTGACCACCAGTATATAATATATAGCATTACGGTACAGTAGGCCACTGCTGTACCTACCTCTGTGTCGTCAAGTATACTATCCATCCATACCTGTGGTGCATTTCAGTTTTGCACAGTTTGCTGACCACCAGTATATAATATATAGCATTACGGTACAGTAGGCCACTGCTGTACCTACCTCTGTGTCGTCAAGTATACTATCCATCCATACCTGTGGTGCATTTCAGTTTTGCACAGTTTGCTGACCACCAGTATATAATATATAGCAGTACGGTACAGTAGGCCACTGCTGTACCTACCTCTGTGTCATCAAGTATACTATCCATCCATACCTGTGGTGCATTTCAGTTTTGCACAGTTTGCTGACCACCGGTATATAATATATAGCATTACGGTACAGTAGGCCACTGCTGTACCTACCTCTGTGTCGTCAAGTATACTATCCATCCATACCTGTGGTGCATTTCAGTTTTGCACAGTTTGCTGACCACCAGTATATAATATATAGCAATACGGTACAGTAGGCCACTGCTCTACCTACCTCTGTGTCGTCAAGTATACTATCCATCCATACCTGTGGTGCATTTCAGTTGTGCGCAGTATATATAGTAGTAGGCCATTGCTATTGATACTGGCATATAATTCCACACATTAAAAAATGGAGAACAAAAATGTGGAGGTTAAAATAGGGAAAGATCAAGATCCACTTCCACCTCGTGCTGAAGCTGCTGCCACTAGTCATAGCCGAGACGATGAAATGCCATCAACGTCGTCTGCCAAGGCCAATGCCCAATGTCATAGTAGAGAGCATGTAAAATCCAAAACAGAAATGTTCAGTAAAATGACCCAAAAATCTAAATTAAAAGCGTCTGAGGAGAAGCGTAAACTTGCCAATATGCCATTTACGACAGGAGTGGCAAGGAACGGCTGAGGCCCTGGCCTATGTTCATGGCTAGTGGTTCAGCTTCACATGAGGATGGAAGCACTCATCCTCTCGCTAGAAAAAAGAAAAGACTTAAGCTGGCAAAAGCACAGCAAAGAACTGTGCGTTCTTCTAAATCACAAATCCCCAAGGAGAGTCCAATTGTGTCGGTTGCGATACCTGACCTTCCCAACACTGGACGGGAAGAGCTTGCGCCTTCCACCATTTGCACTCCCCCTGCTAGTGCTGGAAGGAGCACCCGCAGTCCAGTTCCTGATAGTCAAATTGAAGATGTCCCTGTTGAAGTACACCAGGATGAGGATATGGGTGTTGCTGGCGCTGGGGAGGAAATTGACAAGGAGGATTCTGATGGTGAGGTGGTTTGTTTAAGTCAGGCACCCGGGGAGACACCTGTTGTCCGTGGGAGGAATATGGCCATTGACATGCCTGGTCAAAATACAAAAAAAATCAGCTCTTCGGTGTGGAATTATTTCAACACAAATGAGGACAACAGGTGTCAAGCCGTGTGTTGTCTTTGTCAAGCTGTAATAAGTAGGGGTAAGGACGTTAACCACCTTGGAAGATCCTCCCTTATACGTCACCTGCAGCGCATTCATCGTAAGTCAGTGACAAGTTCAAAAACTTTGGGTGACAGCGGAAGCAGTCCACTGACCACTAAATCCCTTCCTCTTGTAACCAAGCTCCTGCAAGTGTAACGCCTACTGCTGCTGGCGCTGCTGTTGTTGCTGCTTGGAGTCGATCGTCATCCCAGAGGGGAAGTCGGAAGACCACTTGTACTACTTCCAGTAAATAATTGACTGTCCAACAGTCCTTTGCGAGGAAGATGAAATATCACAGCAGTCATCCTGCTGCAAAGCAGATAACTCAGGCCTTGGCAGCCTGGGCGGTGAGAAACGTGGTTCCGGTATCCATCGTTAATTCAGAGGCAACTATAGACTTGATTGAGGTACTGTGTCCCCGGTACCAAATACCATCTAGGTTCCATTTCTCTAGGCAGGCGATACCGAAAATGTACACAGACCTCAGAAAAAGACTCACCAGTGTCCTAAAAAATGCAGTTGTACCCAATGTCCACTTAACCACGGACATGTGGACAAGTGGAGCAGGGCAGACTCAGGACTATATGACTGTGACAGCCAACTGGGTTGATGTATTGCCACCCGCAGCAAGAACAGCAGCGGCGGCACCAGTAGCAGCATCTCGCAAACGCCAACTCGTTCCTAGGCAGGCTACGCTTTGTATCACCGCTTTCCAGAATAGGCACACAGCTGACAACCTCTTACGGCAACTGAGGAACATCATCGCAGAATGGCTTACCCCAATTGGACTCTCCTGGGGATTTGTGACATCGGACAACGCCAGCAATATTGTGCGTGCATTACATCTGGGCAAATTCCAGCACGTCCCATGTTTTGCACATACATTGAATTTGGTGGTGCAGAATTATTTAAAAAACGACAGGGGCGTGCAAGAGATGCTGTCGGTGGCCCGAAGAATTGCGGGCCACTTTCGGCATTCAGGCACCGCGTACAGAAGACTGGAGCACCACCAAACATTCCTTAACCTGCCCTGCCATCATCTGAAGCAAGAGGTGGTAACGAGGTGGAATTCAACCCTCTATATGCTTCAGAGGATGGAGGAGCAGCAAAAGGCCATTCAAGCCTATACATCTGCACACGATATAGGCAAAGGAGGGGGAATGCACCTGACTCAAGCGCAGTGGAGAATGATTTCAACGTTGTGCAAGGTTCTGCAACCCTTTGAACTTGCCACACGTGAAGTCACTTCAGACACTGCCAGCCTGAGTCAGGTCATTCCCCTCATCAGGCTTTTGCAGAAGAAGCTGGAGACATTGAAGGAGGAGCTAAAACAGAGCGATTCCGCTAGGCATGTGGGACTTGTGGATGGAGCCCTTAATTCGCTTAACCAGGATTCACGGGTGGTCAATCTGTTGAAATCAGAGCACTACATTTTGGCCACCGTGCTCGATCCTAGATTTAAAACCTACGTTGGATCTCTCTTTCCGGCAGACACAAGTCTGCAGAGGTTCAAAGACCTGCTGGTGAGAAAATTGTCAAGTCAAGCGGAACGTGACCCGTCAACATCTCCTCCTTCACATTCTCCCGCAACTGGGGGTGCGAGGAAAAGGCTAAGAATTCCTAGCCCACCCGCTGGCGGTGATGCAGGGCAGTCTGGAGCGAGTGCCACTGCTGACATCTGGTCCGGACTGAAGGACCTGCCAATGATTACTGACATGTCGTCTACTGTCACTGCATATGATTCTCTCACCATGGAAAGAATGGTGGAGGATTATATGAGTGACCGCATCCAAGTAGGCACGTCAGACAGTCCGTACGTATACTGGCAGGAAAAAGAGGCAATTTGGAGGCCCTTGCACAAACTGGCTTTATTCTACCTAAGTTGCCCTCCCTCCAGTGTGTACTCCGAAAGAGTGTTTAGTGCAGCCGCTCACCTTGTCAGCAATCGGCGTACGAGGTTACTTCCAGAAAATGTGGAGAAGATGATGTTCATCAAAATGAATTATAATCAATTCCTCCGTGGAGACATTCACCAGCAGCAATTGCCTCCAGAAAGTACACGGGGACCTGAGATGGTGGATTCCAGTGGGGACGAATTAATAATCTGTGAGGAGGGGGATGTACACAGTGAAAGGGGTGAGGAATCGGAGGATGATGATGAGGTGGACATCTTGCCTCTGTAGAGCCAGTTTGTGCAAGGAGAGATTGATTGCTTCTTTTTTGGTGGGGCCCAAACCAACCAGTCATTTCAGTCACAGTCGTGTGGCAGACCCTGTCGCTGAAATGATGGGTTCGTTAAAGTGTGCATGTCCTGATTATACAACATAAGGGTGGGTGGGAGGGCCCAAGGACAATTCCATCTTGCACCTCTTTTTTCTTTCATTTTTCTTTGCATCATGTGCTGTTTGGGGACAATTTTTTGGAAGTTCCATCCTGTCTTGATTTACACTGCAGTGCCACTCCTAGATGGGCCAGGTGTTTGTGTCGGCCACTTGTGTCGCTTAGCTTAGTCACACAGCCACCTTGGTGCGCCTCTTTTTTTCTTTGCATCATGTGCTGTTTGGGGACAATATTTTGGAAGTGCCATCCTGTCTTGATTGACACTGCAGTGCCACTCCTAGATGGGCCAGGTGTTTGTGTCGGCCACTTGTGTCGCTTAGCTTAGTCAAACAGCCACCTTGGTGCGCCTCTTTTTTTCTTTGCATCATGTGCTGCTTGGGGACAATTTTTTGGAAGTGCCATCCTGTCTTAATTGACACTGCAGTGCCACTCCTAGATGGGCCAGGTGTTTGTGTCGGCCACTTGTGTCGCTTAGCTTAGTCAAACAGCCACCTTGGTGCGCCTCTTTTTTTCTTTGCATCATGTGCTGTTTGGGGACTATTTTTTAAATCTGCCATCCTGTCTGACACTGCAGTGCCACTCCTAGATGGGCCAGTTGTTTTTGTCAGCCACTTGGGTCGCTTAGCTTAGCCATCCAGCGACCTCGGTGCAAATTGTAGGACTAAAAATAATATTGTGAGGTGTGAGGTGAATAGACTGGAAATGAGTGGAAATTATGGTAATTGAGGTTAATAATACTATAGGATCAAAATGACCCCCGAATTCTATGATTTAAGCTGTTTTTTAGGGGTTTTTGAAAAAAACACCCGAATCCAAAACACACCCGAATCCGACAAAAAAATTTCGGTGAGGTTTTGCCAAAACGCGTCCGAATCCAAAACACGGCCGCGGAACCGAATTCAAAACCAAAACACAAAACCCGAAAAATGTCCGGTGCACATCACTACTAATAATCCCTTTATACAGAATCTGGTAGTAAACAAACGCTATATTAATGACCTGATAATAGTGTGAGATGGTTCGGAAGAATTGTTTGCGGACTTTTTTCAATATATACCTTCAAAAGATTGTAACTTGAGTTTTACATATAATGTTTATAAAACAGAAATTCTATTTTTTTTACCTAACTCTCATAAGGATTCCATGGGTATAGATACGTGTACATATTTTAAACCTGTTGACAATTATTTGGAATATAAAAGCTGTCATTTTAATAGATGGAAAAGAAAACCTTCCGTTCTCTCAATTATTGAGACTTTAGAAATTGTAACAATGTATAAAAATTTGAAGAACAAGTACATATTTATATCAACAGGTGCAGAGGCGGATTGGCCATAGGGTCTACAGGGAAGATTCCCGGTGGGCCGACGCACCAGTGGGGCCTGTTTTGTTTGAGGACATGTGGTCCTATTTATAGACATAATGAATAAGATGCCAAACAATTTGCATATATGAAAATTACTTTGCCACTTAGCCTGTGATTGCAGATGATCTAGTGTATGCTCTGTCTGCCTGCTTGGCTGACATATAAGATTGAGTGAATAGTGATTGGGATACGGTTGGTTTAATAAGCAAGAAAATATATCTTTCTAAAGAATTATAGATTCCTAAACTCTAAAGGTGTATCATATAATGTGCTCATAACATTTCATTTTATTTCCTTTTAACTTCCCCTTGATGCTGGACATGTCCACTATCTGGAAAGTCTTGGGGGGAGGGTGCTGCTGCCATGGCCGATGGCTAGACCTTACACCTCTGGTGCTGCCCATGCGGGGCCACTAGTACAAATTTTTCCAGGGCCGCTTTTTGTTCCCAATCCGCCCCTGAACAGGTTTCAGGAGAAAGGTTATCCACAGACACTAATAGAATCAGCTTTAGATAGAATGAGAACAATGGACAGAAAAAACCTAATACAGTATAAAGAAAAAAACTAATATAGATACAAAGAAGAAAAGGTTCACTTGTTCTTTTGTAACACAGTATAATGTCCAGGGGAATAATATCCGGAGAATTTTGGATAAACACTGGCATGTGATTAAAATGGATCCAGTATTAGGGGTTAATGTTCCAGATAAACCAGAATTGGTCTTCAGAAGAGCGAAAACCTAGAAAAATTTTTTGGCTCCGAGTGAATTACCATTATTGTCCAAAAAGGATAATATTAGTAATAATACCTTTTTAAAGAAAAGTGAATGATATTTTACCTGTGGAGGTTGCAGTGACGTGCGGTGAGGTCACGGACTGGTGAGGCACGGGGGCGCCTCCCCCCCCCCCCCCAACCAAATACAATCTATGTGAGGAGGGGCGGGCAGGGCTGTGTGTGGGGATCTGAGGGGGGGGGGGCTGTGGGGGGGCTGTGTGAGGAGGAGAGAGCTTTGTGTGGCACTGGCAGGGCATCATCACCATATGACACCCACACACTCTTTGTACAGCAGCACCCACATGGGACCAAGCAGCAGGTAGACGAGGGCAGCAGGTGGGCAGACTGTACACAAGTCCCCTGGGAGCCGAAGCAGCAGCGGCCGTGACACAGCAGCAGCAGTGCCTCCGTCACACGGGCCGTAGCAGGGGCTCCGCACTCTCGCCGCCTGGGCACATCCATCACCGCTCTACTGGCTCTTACCTTCAGCAGGGAGAGCTGGTCCAGGGCGATCCGGAGAGCCCGCTTGTCATCCAGCGTGTGCACGCCGCCGCTCCCGGTCCTCTCCTGTGCAGCAGTAACTTCCGGGCCCCGCCGCCGCTTCTCCCCACCGCTTATGTGTGATTGGACCAGCGGATCCAGAGCTGGATCCGCTGTCCAATCGCATGCGCCTCGCTGGCAGGGGCGTGTTGTCCCTGCCAGCGAGGCACTTGTATAAGTGCCGCATTCCCCTTAATTTCTAATGGGCTTTTACAGCCCAGAGCTTGGCCCCGCCCCCTGCTTTGTCCCGTTCCCACAGTCTACGGGAGGCACTAGCTATCAGTGCCTCCCAAACTATTTAAACAGATTAAAATGATTATAATAATATAAAGAGCATACATATGACACAGAATATGTGTCTTATGTATCTTCTTTTTATTATTTTAATCAGTATGACAGGGGAGGCACTGCCTCCCCTGCCTCCCCTGACTGCACGTCCCTGGGAGGTTGTAAAATGTGTGTGCATGGGTTAGCGGGAACAAAGACTTTTAAGGATAGTTTGGAAAAACAGGAGTACAAAATAAAGGAACTGATTAATTGTAACACCACGTATGTAATATATATGCTAATCTGTAATTGTTGTAAGAATATATCGGGAAGACAAAGAGAGCACTAAAATTGTGTGTCCTAGAGCATTATAGAAATATTAAGAATAAACTTGATAATCATAGTGTCCCTCGATATTTTAAAACCTGTCAAAATGGTAATCCCCACCTATTGAGATTTATTGGACTCGAACATGTTGTTTTAGACCAGCGAGGAGGTGATAGGTTGAAGCATTTATCTAAACGGGAAACATATTGGATACTCACATTGAATACGCTGTATCCCGCTGGCTTAAATGAGGGGTTTGAAATCACCCCCTTTATGAAGTGACGTTTTAGTTTTTTCAAGGTTGCTTAATTAGAAGTCAGACTAAGAATAAATATGGATCTAGATACCAATACAGAGATATGAGAGGAATTCTGTTAAATCAATTATCCAGTAACGGGTGACCGGAGGGTATCCGTGTTTAACATAATGTATTTTATTCTTGAAAATGCCAGTTTGCTTAATATTGTAATGATTGCTGTTTTTTATTGGTTTATATATTGGTATCAGGGGCACCAGAACGTGCTATGGTTGGGTGGGGCGTAGATAAAAAAAAAATGGCACCCCCCACGATTAACCCCCCCACCCCATGTGGGGAGCGCTTAACCCCCAGATCACCGCAGAGAATTTGACTTCAAAACTCCGGTGCCACAGCGTGCTGCCCATGTCCTGTCCCAGCCGGCTCTCACAGACACAGATGCATTACTGGGAGGAGGCGTGGGCATGCTGAGCCTGCTAGGGCATCTCAGCCTCCTCTCTGTAATGCCTCTGAGTATGTGAAGAGCCGGCTAGACAGGACACGGGGCAGCACGCTGCAGCGCCGGAGTTTTGAAGTCAGAGTCTCCACGGTGATCTGGGGGTAAGCACGCCCCCTCCCCATGCCTGCGCCTCTGACATGTTTGAAGGGTTCATGCTGCCCCCTTGCCCCCCCCCCCCCCCATTCCGACACCTCTGATTGGTATTGTTTTAATTTGAATTAGTAATAACTGTTATGCATAATGATATGATGGAGTGTTATGATCCCTAGATGAGAGTTAGACCTTCCTTTATCCCAATTGTTCTGGGGGAGGTGAAATAGAGTGACTGTGCTATGCTAGGCCAGCCCTCTGACAAAGTCCAGAGTGAAGAAATGCATAGGGACATGGCCTAGCACGAGGACTATGGTGCAGTTGTGAAACACTCTTCGGATGCGGTGAAGTCCTTATCATAATTTTATTCATGTGATATATGTACGGTGGTTGATACCACCCTTTAACGTGGGATTGAGTTATATAAGGAGTTAATATCAATGGTACCCCACAAGTAGCTATCCTTCCAAAACAAAATGTTCAAAGATCTGCAAAATAGCTGTTGAATCTTTTGCATATGATTTTAGTTGTGGAACATATTTTTTTATATTAATATCCACATACTCTGATACTGCGGCGATGAGGGAATCTACCCCCAACACAATCGGGGGTCCTGGCGGTGCGGGCCAATTATTATGACTCTTTGGTAAGTGATATATAGTCACCCCACGTGGATTCTCGTTTAACACATAGCTATATTCTTCCTGACTTAATACTTTATCGTTCATCCCTTTGTTTCACAATTCTTGCAACACAGTTACACACTCCTTCTAATTTTTTCATAAGATACAGGATCTGACAATAGCCTTTTCATTTCCTTAACATAAATATCTCTATCCATTAGAACGGCTGGCTACGCTAGGCCAGCCCTCTGACAAAGTCCCGAGTGACGAAACGCATAAGGTCGTGGCCTAGCGCGAGGACTACAGTGCAGTGGTGAAACACCCTTCAGATGCAGTGAAATCGTTATCATTATTTTATTCATGTGATATATGTACAGTGGGTGATACAGCCCGTTGTGGTACGTTTTCTAACCTTTGTGTGTGGAACTGTTATAATAAATTACTTTTTAAACACAGAATCATGCACTATGGAGCGCTCTTTTTCTTGATTGATTTACAGATTTAATTACCACTTCTGGATGTTGGTGTGTGAAAAAAGCTGCCGACCTTAAGGGTCCAAGTGCAAGGAGACATATTGAAATCCATATGCTAAAGTGGATGGTCTGCTATTGAAACAGCTAATACTGGGTCTTGCTGTTCCATAAAGTGACTTGTGATGTGGACTGATACTTTCACAAAAACTGTTATTTATTGTAATTGGTTTAATATATTTATTGTAATTGGTTTAATACATATATATATATATATATATATATATATATATATAATATTTTTAGGCTTTTTGCTCTTAGCTTTTATTATTTTAATTTGACACTGGGGAAGAGGCCCTGGACTGATACAGCAGAGCACCCCTTTCAGATACAGCAGACAGAGCACCCCTCCTGGAGATACAGCAGAGCACCCCTTTCAGATACAGCAGATAGAGCACCCCGCATGGACTGATACCACAGAGCACCCCTTTCAGATACAGCAGACAGAGCACCCGCCTGGAGATACAGCAGAGCACCCCTTTCAGATACAGCAGACAGAGCACCCCTCCTGGAGATACAGCAGAGCACCCCTTTCAGATACAGCAGATAGAGCACCCCGCATGGACTTGAATTATAATGGACCGAGCGCTGTGTATGCTGGTAGGTGATGTTCTGTGCCAAAAATTAAAAATACTGATAGTAAAAATTAAAAAAATTAAAATAAAAATAAAAAATTAAAATAAAATAAAATTAGAAAAATGAAAATAAAAATAAAATGAAAAAATGAAAAAAATATAATAAAAAAATTTAAATAAAGTATAGGGGAAGGAAAGAAGGGAAAAGGTTTGGGAATAAATGCAATGTTTACAGCTCCTCTATGGGTATGTGGAGCTAGGAGACGCTTGCTCAGCAGGGAAGAAAATGCAGTCTTTTAAATTGAAACTATCCCTGTCTTACCCTGGAAATTACTTCCGGTGGTTCCAATGTTCTTTGTTGGAAGTTTTCAACAGGTGAGATGGCCTCTTCTGTGTGTATAGTTGTGGCTGTGACTGTTTCCCTGTTCTCTCCCCCGCTGGCCGCACTTTAGCCGTTATTTTGTCCGAATCGTCGCGACCAGAAGTTCGGGTCTTCACTTCCGGTTGTTCGTGAGCTGGCGGCAGTAGCGGTTCTAACGTCTTTTGTATCTGCTCCTTGTTATGTTCCAACGCGTTTCAAAACCAATTCGGATTCTTTCTCAAGGAAGTGATGAAATTTCTGTCGTTGTGTTTCTTTTTATAAGATAACTTTATTAAAAAACAGGAAGTGACCGGAACCGGAAATGGGGTTACTGGCGGCATCCTCATGGTAATATCTATATCGATATTTAGACCGATCGATATAGAGTTGAATGTCTTTTTATAACATATCATCACCACACATAATTTTTCATTTTTCATTTTATCTTTTATTTTTTATATTTTTTATTTATTATTTTTATTTTATTTTTACTTTTTATTTTTATTTTTACTTTCATTTTATTTTATTTTTATTTTTATTATTTTATTTTATTTCACTTTAGTTTTTTAGTTTTTTAATTCTTCATCTTTCTCTAAATCCCCCACTTCCTTTTCCGCAAATGCAATATATTTTATATTTTAAACTTTGGGAATACTGTGGTAGATATTCCCTTCTTTTTTACCATGAGGATGCCGCCGGTAACCCCATTTCCGGTTCCGGTCACTTCCTGTTTTTTAATAAAGTTATCTTATAAAAAGAAACACAACGACAGAAATGTCATCACTTCCTTGAGAAAGAATCCGAATTGGATTTGAAACGCGTTGGAACATAACAAGGAGCAGATACAAAAGACGCTAGAACCGCTACTGCCGCCAGCTCACGAACAACCGGAAGTGAAGACCCGAACTTCCGGTCGCGACGATTCGGACAGAATAGCGGCTAAAGTGCGGCCAGCGTGGGAGAGAACAGGGAAACAGTCACAGCCACAACTATACACACAGAAGAGGCCATCTCACCTGTTGAAAACTTCCAACAAAGAACATTGGAACCACCGGAAGTAATTTCCAGGGTAAGACAGGGATAGTTTCAATTTAAAAGACTGCATTTTCTTCCCTGCTGAGCAAGCGTCTCCTAGCTCCACATACCCATAGAGGAGCTGTAAACATTGCATTTATTCCCAAACCTTTTCCCTTCTTTCCTTCCCCTATACTTTATTTCAATTTTTTTATTATATTTTTTTAATTTTTTCATTTTATTTTCATTTTTCTAATTTTATTTTATTTTTTATTTTTTACTATCAGTATTTTTAATTTTTGGCACAGAACATCACCTACCAGCATACACAGCGCTCGGTCCATTATAATTCAATTCCGTACCCCCAGTAACCTGAGCAGCTCTTACAGCGCAGCAACCTATACAATTCATTTTTTACCCCACATGGACTGATACCACAGAGCACCCCTTTCAGATATAGCAGACAGAGCACCCGCCTGGAGATACAGCAGAGCACCCCTTTCAGATGCAGCAGACAGAGCACCCCTTCCAGATACAGCAGACAGAGCACCCCATCTGGACTGATACAGCAGAACACCTCTTTCAGATACAGCAGACAGAGCACCCCTTTCATATACAGCAGACAGAGCAACCCTTCACGATACAGCAGACAGAGCACCCCATCTGGACTGATACAGCAGAACACCTCTTTCAGATACAGCAGACAGAGCACCCCTTTCATATACAGCAGACAGAGCACCCTTTTTAGATATAGCAGACAGAGCAACCCACCTGGACTGATACAGCAGAGCACCCCTTTCAAATACAGCAGACAGGGGACCCCTTATAGACTGATCCAGCAGAGCACACCTTTCAGATACAGCAGACGGAGCACTCCTTTCAGATACAGCAGACAGAGGACCCACTCCATGCCAGACAAAACAGTACTGAGACAGACACATCCGTAAAGTACACTCTAGACAACCGGAGTGAAGATGGCATCAATCACCGGGGACTGTTATAGAATAAAGAACCCATGAGAATCCGACAACGGGATAATGACGTTTTTCTTCATTTTGGGATACGAGTAAGGGGGTCATTCAGATTTGATCGCTGCTGTGCATTTCGCACAGCAGGCGATCAGATCTGAACTGCGCATACGTATGCACCGCAAAGCGCAGGCGTGACGGATCACAGCAACAGGGATTGCCGGTCAGCGACGGGATGGTGTTAAATTTCTGAATGCACGGGTGATCGCAAGGAGATTGACAGGAAAAGGGCATTTATGGGTGGCAACTGACCATTTTCTGGGAGTGTTTGGAAAAACGCAGGCGTGTCCAAGCGTTTGCAGGGAGGGTTCCTGACGTCAATTCTGGTCCTGGACAGGCTGATGTTATCACAGCAGCTAAATAAGTTCTGGGCTGCGCAGAGACTGCACAAAATCCGTTTGAGCAGCTCTGCTACACATGCGATCGCACACTTGCACAGCTAAAATATACAACCTCTGACGGCAGCGACTATCTGATTGCAGCACTGCAAAAATAGCTGCCTACCGATCAGGTCTAAATTACCCCCTAAGACGGGAAGTCGTGAGCAAGACTCGTATCCGGACTCAGATTGAAAAGTTCAGGTGGGTGCGGTTCTCTGAGAACCAGACCTACAAATCTCTAATTGTGATGTCACAAAGTTACTCTCTAGCTGCCTGCAGCTGAATTTATTGTGATGTCCCTGAGGCACTGTCTAACTGCCAGAGGCGTATCTAGGGTAGGGCGAGTGGGGCACGTGCCCTGGGCACCTTGGCAGGCCCAGGAGAGGGGGGTGCCGCTGGGGGCCAGGGCATCATGCCCCACTTGCCCCCGTCAAGCCGAAATGTGAGGGGAGGAGAGCGCAGCGTCTCTCCCTCCCCTCACCGCCGCTGTCAGCCCTAGCAGCGCTGCCAACAGCGCTGCTGTGTCCGGTCTCCGGCGGCATTAGCCAATCAGAGCTTGCGGACCGGCTTCTGATTGGCTGCCGGTCCATGAGCTCTGATTGGCTAGCGAACCGGCAAGACACAGCCGCCGGAGACCTGGAGCAGTGAGGGGAAGGAGAGGCGCTGCGCTCTCCTCCCCTCACATATCAGAGCAAGCGGTAAGTGACCGGGGGGGAGGGAGGGGAGAGAGAGAGCACAGTGGGGCATGTAACTGGCACAGTGGGGCATGTATCAGGCACAGTGTGGGGCATGTATCTGGCACAGTGGGGCATGTAACTGGGGCATGTATCTGGCACAGTGGGGCAATGTAACTGGCACTGTGGGGCAATGTAACTGGCACTGTGGGACAATGTATCTGGCACTGTGGGACAATGTAACTGGCACAGTGGGGCATGTATCTGGCACTGTGGGGCAATGTAACTGGCACTGTGGGGCATGTAACTGGCACTGTGGGACAATGTATCTGGCACTGTGGGGCAATGTAACTGGCACTGTGGGGCAATGTATCTGGCACTGTGGGGCAATGTAACTGGCACTGTGGGACAATGTATCTGGCACTGTGGGGCAATGTAACTGGCACTGTGGGGCATGTATCTGGCACTGTGGGGCAATGTAACTGGCACTGTGGGGCACGTAACTGGCACTGTGGGGCACGTATCTGGCACTGTGGGGCATGTAACTGGCACTGTGGGGTATTGTATCTGGCACTGTGGGGCAATGTAACTGGCACTGTGGGGCATGTAACTGGCACTGTGGGGCATTTTATCTGGCACTGTAGGGCATGTATCTGGCACTGTGGGGCAATGTAACTGGCACTGTGGGGCATGTAACTGGCACTGTGGGGCATGTATCCGGCACTGTGGGGCATTGTATCTGGCACTGTGGGGCATTGTATCTGGCACTGTGGGGCAATGTAACTGGCACTGTGGGGCATTGTATCTGGCACTGTGGGGCAATGTAACTGGCACTGTGGGGCATGTATCTGGCACTGTGGGGCATGTATCTGGCACTGTGGGGCATGTATCTGGCACTGTGGGGCAATATAACTGGCACTGTGGGGCATGTAACTGCACTGTGGGGCATGTATCCGGCACTGTGGGGTATTGTATCTGGCATGAGCTCTGATTGGCTAGCGAACCGGCAAGACACAGCCGCCGGAGACCTGGAGCAGTGAGGGGAAGGAGAGGCGCTGCGCTCTACTCCCCTCACATATCAGAGCAAGCGGTAAGTGACCGGGGGGGAGGGAGGGGAGAGAGAGAGCACAGTGGGGCATGTAACTGGCACAGTGGGGCATGTATCAGGCACAGTGTGGGGCATGTATCTGGCACAGTGGGGCATGTAACTGGGGCATGTATCTGGCACAGTGGGGCAATGTAACTGGCACTGTGGGGCAATGTAACTGGCACTGTGGGACAATGTATCTGGCACTGTGGGACAATGTATCTGGCACTGTGGGACAATGTAACTGGCACAGTGGGGCATGTATCTGGCACTGTGGGGCATGTAACTGGCACTGTGGGACAATGTATCTGGCACTGTGGGGCAATGTAACTGGCACTGTGGGGCAATGTATCTGGCACTGTGGGGCAATGTAACTGGCACTGTGGGACAATGTATCTGGCACTGTGGGGCAATGTAACTGGCACTGTGGGGCATGTATCTGGCACTGTGGGGCAATGTAACTGGCACTGTGGGGCACGTAACTGGCACTGTGGGGCACGTATCCGGCACTGTGGGGCATGTAACTGGCACTGTGGGGTATTGTATCTGGCACTGTGGGGCAATGTAACTGGCACTGTGGGGCATGTAACTGGCACTGTGGGGCATTTTATCTGGCACTGTGGGGCATGTATCTGGCACTGTGGGGCAATGTAACTGGCACTGTGGGGCATGTAACTGGCACTGTGGGGCATTGTATCTGGCACTGTGGGGCATTGTATCTGGCACTGTGGGGCAATGTAACTGGCACTGTGGGGCATTGTATCTGGCACTGTGGGGCAATGTAACTGGCACTGTGGGGCATGTATCTGGCACTGTGGGGCATGTATCTGGCACTGTGGGGCATGTATCTGGCACTGTGGGGCAATATAACTGGCACTGTGGGGCATGTAACTGCACTGTGGGGCATGTATCCGGCACTGTGGGGTATTGTATCTGGCACTGTGGGGCAATGTAACTGGCACTGTGGGGCATGTAACTGGCACTGTGGGGTATTGTATCTGGCCAGAGGCAGAACTCTGGGAGGCAACTGAGTCATCTGCCGCTGTGCTCTTGCTCTGAAGGGGGGCACCTCTCCTCCCATTCTGTGACACCGTTGAATTAAGTTAATTGATAGCTGTCTTTTCAGTGGCAGACTTCCTCACTGGTTCCTGCACACTACAAATCACACCCTGTTTTATTATACTGTAGATACATATTTTACAAGTATCACACCCAGGATTAGAAACCACAACCTATTACACTGGAAGCAGACACCTTACTGATGAAATTGTTTGCTCCTGTAGGAAATATGATAATTTTAACTACAGTATATGAAGATACTTCTCTGACAATTACACGTAACTTCATATAGTTAGAATTCTCATGCTTCCTCTACAGGAGCAAATAACTCCATCAGTAAAGTTTCTGCTGTTAGTGTAACAGGTCACGGGATCTAATCCTGGGTATGACTGCTAAGAAATGTGTGATTTAAAATAAAAGACAATTAAATGTATAAATACAGAATATAATTTTTTTTCAGAACACTCCACACACACACACACACACACACACACACACACACACACACACACACACACACAACACACAACACACACACACACACACACACACACATATATTTATCTTAATATAGGAAATACGGGGGCACCAATATTTATCTTGCCTCCGGGCGACTGTCACGAACTTACTCCACTGTATCTGGCACTGTGGGGCAATGTAACTGGCACTGTGGGGCATGTAATGTGGTGTCACAGATGTACTGTATAGCTGCCTGCAGCTGAATGTATTGTGATGTCTCAGACACATTGTCTAGTTGCCTGCAGCTGAATGCATTGTGAATTTGTGATATCACAGAGGTAGTGTCTAGCTGCCTGAAACATAATATATTGTGATGTCACAGAAGTAGTATCAGGATGCCTGCAGCTGAATGCATTGTAATGTCACAGAGGTACTGACTAGCTGCCTGCAGCTGAATGCATTGTGATATCACAGAGGTAGTGTCTAGCTGCCTGTAACGCAGAGCCGGCCATAGGCATAGGCAAACTAGGCAATTGCCTAGGGCATTTGATATGCCTAGGGGCATCAACAGCTTCTGCTGATTAAAATGATATGCGGCATGCCTATATTCTGTATGTAGCATTTCATATGCAGATACAGCCACAGTCTCACACGGTATATTGGCATGCTGCATATCATTTTAATCAGCAGAAGCTGCTTGTGCATCCTAGCCACATAGCAATGCAAATAAGATGCACTTTCATAAAAAAAAGGTGCCCAACATTAACATTGAGGCAATATTTATGAGGACACATCTGTATCAAAGCAGAGGCAGAGGTCACAGTGTTAGTGGAAGTGTGAGTGCTGTGTGCATGTGAGTGGGTTGTTTGTGCAGTAGTGTTCGGAATATGTGTAAGGAGCATTATGTGTGTCATGTAAAAATGCATTAATAATGTGCAACATATGTGTAAGGGGCACTATGTGTGTCATTAAGTGTATGAGGGCATTAATAATGTGCAGCATATGTGTAACAGGGCACTACTGTATGTGTGTCAGTATGTGTATGGGGCACTAATAATGTGCAGCAAATGTGTAGGGGGCTCTATGTAAGTCATTATGTGTATAAGGGCATTAATAATGTGCGGCATATGTGTAAGGGACATTATGTGTATAAGGGCATTAATATAGGTTGTCATAATGTGTAAGGCGCATTATGTTTATAAGGACATTAATAAGGTGTCTCATATGTGTAAGGGGCATTACTGTGTGGAATGTGTAAAAATGCATTACTAATGTGTGGCATTATGTATATAAGGTACTCTACTATGTGGCGTTGCATATAGAAAGGGCACTACTGTGTCGTCTAATGTGAATAAAGAGCAATAGGATGTGGTGTAATGTGAATAAGGAGCAATTCAGTGTGATGTAATGTGAATAAGGGGCTCTACTGTGAGTAACGTTTATAAGGTAAAGTGATACTACTGTGGGATGTAATATGAATTATGGACACTATCACAAGATAAAATGTGAATAAAGTTGCAGTACTGTGTGGCGTAATTGGAATCGGGGCTTACCGCTGTGTGGCCATGCCCCTTGTCAGCAAAAACACCCCCCTTTTTGGGCTGTGCGCCAAATGTGCAAACTGTTACTATTTAAAATATAGGGGGTGCAAGGTCAGAGGCGGAACCAGCAGCGGTGCTAGGGGGCACCAGTCAAAATCTTGCCTAGGGCATCATATTGGTTAGGGCCGGCTCTGCTGTAACGGAATGCATTGTGATGTCTCAGAAGGGGTGGTCTTCAGTATGCCGGCGGTCGGGCTCCCGGCGACCAGCATACCGGCGCCGTGAGACCGACAGCCGGCATACCGACACTTATTCTCCCCCGTGGGGGTCCACGACGCCCCTGGAGGGAGAATAAAATAGTGTGGCGCGCGTAGCGCGCCACCGTGCACGTAGCGTGGCGAGCGCAGCGAGCCCGCAAGGGGCTCATTTGCGCTCGCCACACTGTAGGTAAGCCGACGGCCGGCCTCCCGGCGCCGGTATGCTAGTCGCCGGGAGGCTGGCCGCCGGCAGATCGTAGTGAACCCCTCAGAAGTGGTATCAAGCTGCCTGCAGCTGAATGCATTGTGATGCCACAGAGGTACTGTCTAGCTCCCTGCAGCTAAATCCATTTTGTCATCACAGAGGCAGTGCCGACTGTAGCTTCCTGCAGCTGAATGCATTGTGATGTCACAGACACATAGTCTAGTTGACTGCAACTGAATGCATTGTAATGCATACTTACCTACTTTCTGGCAGCTCTCTCCGGGAGAGAGCTGCCAGGACGGCTCAATGGAGGGGCTGGGCTGGAAAATGACGAGAGGAGGGGGCTTGGAGGAGGCGGAACGGGGCGTGGTGGAGGAGGGGCAGAGGCGGAACGAGGGCAGGGTTCAGAGTTACACCGTTAAACCACGCCCCCCCGCTCTGTAATGTCGCTATAACCGGCATTTTACAGCAGGGGCCGTGACTATGATTACGCGATTCAACAAGAATCGCGTCATCTACTGTCCGGACCGCCCACTTTACTCTCAAAGTGGGCGGCCGGGCAGGGGGTAACTTAAAAACTGGGAGACTTGTCTGCTCTTCCGTGGGGCCGGGAGGGTCACCCGATTTTCGTGAGCCTCCCGGCCATTCCGCGAGAGTAGGCAAGTATGTTGTAATGTCACAGAGGTAGTGTCTAGCTGCCTGCATCTGAATGCATTTTGATGTCACATAGGCTGCATGCAGCTGAATGCATTGTGATGTCTCAAAGTTACTCTCTAGCTGCCTGCAGATACATTTATTGTGATGGCACAGAGTGACTTTCTAGCTTCCTGCAGCTGAATGCATTGTAATGTCACAGAGGCACTGGCTAGCTGCCTGCAGCTAAAAAATATTGTCATGTTACAGACTTACTGTGTAGCTGCCTGCAGATAAATGCATTGTGGTGTCACAGAGGTAGTGTCAAGCTGACTTTAGCTATATGCATTGTGTTGTGACAGAGGTAGTATTAAACTGACTTTAGGTTAATGTATTGTGATGTCACAGAGGTACTGTCTAGCTTTTGGCAGATAATTGCAATGTGATGTCACAGATGTACTGTATAGCTGCCTGCCGCTGAATGCATTGTTATGTCTCAGACACATTGGGCAGTATTTACTAATATTCGTGTTTTGGCCGTTTTGAAGGGTGTTTGAACTCGAATGGTATCGGGTGCATTTTACTGCAACTTTTTGAATCCTGATACGATCATTCACTAAGCTGCTGAGTTTTGCACAATCGTTTTTTCCGATGTCGATGTGGTTCGTAATATCAGGCAGTGTTTTACGGGAGTGATGAGTAAAACACTGCCTGACAAAACACAAGGAATACAAAATTATTTGATGTGTAAGGTAGAGCCCACAACACATCAAAGGAAAGAAAATTCCTATATTTGGAGCACTCTTTTGTGAATTATGTGTATTTCATTATCATGTATTTTATAGTTAAAACGTAACTTTTATTCCTCAATATTCAACTAAAAATTAAGAATAGGGTATACTTAATAATTGATAGATCCCCTTCAGGTCATAGTGATGGACGTGATATTCGTCCTAGTGGTGAGAATATCTTTTTGAAAAAATATTAGGCTATAATATAAAGATTGAATACCTGGCTCTATATCACTCTAAAATGAGTGGTAATTATACCATACATGGCAACATCAATCTGTCTTGTTTTGGGCAGGTAATTCGTTGTTCTGGGCATATATTTAAATGCAGGCAAATATCTTAGCGGAAGAAAAGCGGCATAGCAAATACTATATTGTTCAGCATAATGGGTATATCCCCTTGGTTATCTCATCCTACAATATATACATATAATGTTATACTTCCAGGGATGAAAAAAAACAGAACTCCTTATATCTATCACAATATAATAAAAAGAAATGTCTGTGCTTATTACATATCCATGACAAAATCTACAGTGCTACAGTAATCATGTATCCTTTCCAAAAACCTGAATACTGATTGTAACAATTGAAGTGTATTGTAACAATTGATCTGATAAACAGGAAATACTCAAGTGCAAACAGATCACATAAACTTGTATTGAGCCATGCATAGAACATAAGTGATTATATAATAAATTGGTTTCACATTTGTCCCATGGGGTCATGCAGAAGATAACCCTATATGTAAATTACAGTCTGCAATCAACATAAAAACCCCTAAACGTATTTAAAGAGGGTGTTGCAGGAATCTTGCCAGTTTAATCTAAGAAGGCAAGAATCTGCAACTAAATGTCTTTTGGAGTAATGAACACTTATTCATGATGTGAATTGAAATTGATTAAAATAAGACAGGGGGGGGGGGAATTGTATATATATATATATAAAGTGGGCACTCTAGTCTGCTAATCCCATCTGCTGTCTGCCCTCGTCCATGAGCGGAAGACAGATGAGAGTAGGATAGAGACTGTGCCGTATGAAATGAGAAAGACAGAGGCTAAGACCCCGTCGTGGTGTAAGATGCGTCCTGATGCCAAAAAGGCCTTGCAGGATCCAAATGCGCCACTAGGGCCGGAGCCAGAGTCCGTGGAAAAAAAGACCAATAGAAAGGAAAGGGGGTTCGCCTAATGTAGTTCTACAGCAATATAGCTATATATAATTTATGACTACAAGTATAATTAATATGCTCTTGCTGATACAGACAGCCAAAAAATTAAGAAGCTATTATGTGTACATTGGGGTTAGGCTGTGGTTGCTGCCATATTACAGTCAGTGACCAGCACCCAGACTTTTAAACAACATAAGATTGTTTAATTAATATGTTCTTGCTGATACAAACAGCCACAAAATTAAAAAGCTATTATGTGTACAATGGGGTTAGGCTGTGGTTGCTGCCATATCACAGTAAGTGACCAGCACCCAGACAATTAAACAACATAAGATTGTTAGGAAATATATTAGGTTGTTTACAAGAAATGTCCACTGGGTGAGTAAATCCTGAAAGGCATAGTGGGCACTCTAGTCCGATGACCCCATCTGCTGTCTGACCTCATCGATTGAGCGGAGGACAGATGAGAGTGGGATCACGGTCTGTGCCGTGAGTGGAAAGGAAAGAGGACATTAGCTCGTACCACCGTAGTGGTGTTAGGCGGACCCTGATGCCCAGAGGCCTTGCAGGGTCCGGATGCGCCACCGATGACCTGGCTGCCGCCCTGAAAAAGAAAAGGAGTGAGAAAATAAAGGGGAGATACCGTATCTTCTAATCAGCACCGCTCGACCGCTCAGCCGCTATGTGCCCAGACTGCTTGTCTGTAGCCAATGGTGGGAACTTTGCGGTCAGCGGTGAGGTTACTTTCGGTCAACCGCTGACCGCAAAGTTCCCACCATTGGCTACAATGGAGCGCATAGGCGCTACATTGTATCACTGCCATGTGCTGCCTGACAGACACTACAGGAGCACACAGCCAATCAGAAGGGTGCCACGACGTGGCGCTCCCTGATTGGCTGAAGGGACCCTCTTTGACAGGAGTCAGGGGGGGTCCTGGCAGTCGGGGAAAGGGGTCCCATGTGTAAACATGGGACCCCTTTCAGTGCGTGGTCGGGTTTGCGTTTTTTTTTTTTTTTTTTTGCCAAGTACGTGGATTATTCAAAGGCCGGATTCTTCACTGGATTATGTGAGTATAATTTTTTTCAAAAGGTACCCCGAGGATTCTACATGGAGAAGAGGACCGAGCCTCGTGGGAACATAGGTAAGTATGTGTGTATGTTGGTGTGCATGTATGTAATAAAGTTGTACTGTCACGGTGTGTGTGTCCTGTTTTAATTGGGGTATTTTTTTAGTAGTAGTACTGCAGGTACCAGCGGGCCCGGTTTTCCACTGCATGCTGGTACTTGTGGTTCTCCAAGTACCAGCTTGCGGGGGAGGCTTGCTGGGACTTGTAGTACTGCTACTAAAAACAATATTCACAATTTCACACTTGGCTATCAGCCCCCCATCCGCCGCCCTTGGATGGGGGGGGACAGCCTCGGGCTTAGAAACATAGAATTTGACGGCAGATAAGAACCACTTGGCCCATCTAGTCTGCCCCTTTTTTATTTTATCCTTTAGGCAATCTCAACCCTTTTTTAACCTTAATTCTTTGTAAGGATATTCATATGCCTGTCCCAAGCATGTTTAAATTGCCCTACAGTCTTAGCCTCTACCACCTCTGATGGGAGGCTATTCCACTTATCCACTACCCTTTCCGTGAAGTAATTTTTCCTTAAATTTCCCCTGAACCTCCCCCCCTCCAGTCTCAATGTATGTCCTCGAGTTCTAATACTTCTTTTCCTTTGAAGAATGTTTCCCTCCTGAACTTTGTTAAGACCCTTGATATATTTGAAAGTTTCTATCATGTCCCCCCTTTCCCTTCTCTCCTCCAAACTATACATGTTAAGATCTTTTAGCCTTTCCGGGTAAGTTTTGTGATGTAGGCCATGCACCATTTTAGTTGCCCTTCTTTGTACACTCTCTAATGTATTTATATCCTTCTGGAGATAGGGTCTCCAGAACTGGACACAGTATTCCAGATGGGGCCGTACCAATGACCTATACAGTGGCATTATCACTTCTTTTTTCCTGCTACTGATTCCTCTCCCTATGCAACCAAGCATCTGACTTGCCTTTCTCATTGCTTTGTTGCATTGCTTTCCTGCCTTCAAGTCACTTGAAATAGTGACTCCTAAATCTCTTTCCTCCTCAGTAGTTTCCATTATAGTACCCTTGATACTATACTTAGCCTTTGGGTTTTTGAGACCCAAGTGCATGATTTTGCATTTTTTAGCATTAAACTGTAGTTGCCACGTTGTTGACCATTTCTCAAGCCTACCTAGGTCATTAATCATTTGTTTGACCCCTCTCGGTATGTCTACCCTGTTGCATATCTTTGTATCATCTGCAAAAAGGCATATCTTCCCTTCAATACCATCTGCAATGTCACCAACAAAGATATTAAAGAGAACTGGACCAAGTACAGATCCCTGGGGTACTCCACTGGTAACATTTCCCTCCATAGATTGCACTCCATTAACTACGACTGTCTGTTTCCTATCCTGCAACCAGGCTCTTATCCATTTAACTGATTTATAATCCACCCCCAGGCTTTCAAGTTTATTTAGCAGTCTGCGATGTGGGACAGTGTCATATGCCTTACTAAAGTCTAGATATGCTACATCTACAGCTCCCCCTTGATCTATTATTTTCATCACAGAGTCAAAAAAGTCTGGCCCTTGGGTGGCTGGAGGGGGGGACCCCTTGATTGCAGGGGTCCCTACTCCTCCAGGGTACCCCGGCCAGGGGTGACTAGTTGGGGTTTTAATGGCACGGCCGCAGGGACCGATATCAAAGTGTACCCCGGCTGTGGCATTATCTCCCCAGCTAGTGGAGCCCGGTGCTGGTTTCAGAAATACGGGGGACCCCTACGCTTTTTGTCCCCCGTATTTTTGAAACCAGGACCAGGCGCAGAGCCCGGTGCTGGTTGATTAAATATGGGGGAACCCCTGTCATTTTTCCCCCCATATTTTTTTAACCAGGACCGGCTCAAAGAGCCCGAGGCTGGTTATGCTTAGGAGGGGGGACCCCACGCAATTTTTCCCCCCGTTTTTACACTAAAAATAGACCCTTTCCCATAGATAACCATGCACATATCTCACTGATCCGTGCATGGTTATCCAAACTCGACTGGAAAAAGCAGGTCTATTTTATTGCTGCTTTTTTTAACGAATCGGAAAAAAACAGACCCGCACTTGAGCACTCAGAAACTAACACCCAAATACGAATGAATAGTGAATTCCCGTATTCTATGAAATAACAGCCGCATTTGACCGATGGTCTATTCATTCGTATTTCGGAACGTTGTCATTCAAACCATTACGAATAGACCAGACACTGCCGAGATTGGTGCTTAGTGAATTTCCGGATTGGGACTTAGAAAAAAAAACACAAATTGGCCAAACTCGGATTTTTAGTAAATACTGGCCATTGTCTAGTTGCCTGCAGCTGAATGCATTGTGATGTCACAGAGGTAGTGTCTAGCTGCCTGTAACAGAATGTATTGTGATGTCTCAGAAGTAGTATCAAGCTACCTGCGGCTCAATGCATTGTAATGTCACAGAGACACTGGCTAGCTGCCTGCAGCAGAATAAATTGTCATGTTACAGAGGTACTGTCTAGCTGCCTACAGCTGAATGCATTATGATGTCACTGAGGTACTGTCTAGCTGACTTTAGCTAAATGCATTGTTATGTCACAGAGGTAGTATCAAGCTGACTTTAGGTAAATGCATTGTGATTTCACAGAGGTACTGGCTAGTTGCCTGCAGATGAATGCAGTGTGAAGTCACAGAGGTAGTGTCTATCTGCATGCAGCTGAATGCACTGTAATGTCACAAAGTTACTCTCTAGCTAACTTTAGCTAAATGCATTGTGATGTCACAGAGGTAGTGCCTAGCTGCCTGCAGATGAATGCATTGTGATATCACAGAAGTATTGTTTAGCTACCTGCAGCTTTATCACAGAAGTAGTGCCTACTGTAGCTTCCTGCAGCTGAATGTATTGTGATGTCACAGAGTTAGTGTTTAGCTTTCTGCAACTGAATGCATTGTAATGTCAAAGAGGTAGTGTCTAGCTGGCTGTAACAGAATGCATTGTGTTATCACAGAAGTAGTATCAAGCCGACTGCAGCTGTATGCATTGTAATGTCAAAGAGGTAGTGTCTAGCTTCCTGCAATTGAATGCATTGTAATGTTCCAGAGGTATTGTCTAGCTGGCTGTAACAGAATGCAATGTGATGTCACAGAGGTAGTATCAAGCCACCTGCAGCTGTATGCATTGAAATGTCAAAGAGGTAGTGTCTAGCTGCCTGCAGCTGAATGCATTGTGATGTCACAGAGTCACTCTCTAGCTTCCTGCAGCTCAACGCATAATAATGTCACAGAGGCACTGGCTAGCTTCCTTCAGCTAAAAATATTGTCATGTTACAGAGGTACTGTCTAGCTGCCTTCAGCTGAATTAATTATGATGTCACAGAGGTACTGTCTAGCTGCCTGCAGCTATATGCATTGTGGTGTCATAGAGGTTGTGTCAAGCTGACTTTAGCTAAATGCATTGTGATGTCACAGAGGTAGTATCAAACTGACTTTAGGTAAATTTATTGTGATGTCACAGAGGTACTGTCTAGCTTTTGGCAGATAATTGCAATGTGGTATCACAGATGTACTGTATAGCTGCCTGCCGCTGAATGCATTGTTATGTCTCAGACACATTGACTAGTTGCCTGCAGCTGAATGCATTGTGATATCACAGAGGTAGTGTCTAGCTGCCTGTAACATATTATATTGTGATGTTACAGAAGTAGTATCCGGCTGCCTGCAGCTGAATGCATTGTAATGTCACAGAGGTACTGACTAGCTGCCTGCAGCTGAATGCATTGTGATGTCACAGACACATTGTCTGGTTGCATGCAGCTTAATGCATTGTGATGTCACATAGGTCGTGTGTATTTGCCTGTTACAGAATGCATTGTGATGTCATAGAGGTAGTATCAATCCGCCTGCAGCTGTATACATTGTAATGTCAAAGAGGTAGTTTCTAGCTGCCTGCAGCTGAATGCATTGTGATGTCACAGAGGGTGCCTGCAGCTGAATGTATTGTGATGGCACAAACTTACTCTCAAGCTGCCTGCAGCCGAATTTATTGTGATGTCACAGAGGCACTGTCTAGCTACCCGAAGCTGAGTGCATTGTAATGTCACAGAGGCAATTTTTTTTTACAAAGGTACTATCTGGCTGCCTACAGTTGAATGCATTATGATGTCACAGAGGTACTGTCTAGCTGTCTGCAGCTGAAATAAATTGTGATGTTACAGAGGTACTGTCTAGTTTCCTGCACATGAATGCATTATAATGTCACAGAGGTAGTGTTAAGCTGACTTTAACCTACTGCATTGTGATGTCACAGAGGTAGTATCAAGCTGCCTGTAGCTGAAGGAAATGTGATGTCACAGAGGCACTGACTAGCGGCCTGCGGCTAAATGCATTGTGATGCCACAGAGGTAGTGTCTAGCGTTTGGCAGATATTTGAAATGTGATATCACAGATGTGCTGTGATGTCACAGACACATTTTCTAGATGTCTGCAGCTGATTGCATAGTGATGTCACAGAGGTAGTGTCTAGCTGCCTGTAACAGAATGTATTGTGATGTCACAGAGGTAGTGTCTATCTGCTTGCAGCTGAATGCATTGTAATGTCACAGAGGTACTGTCTAGCTTCCTGCAGCTAAATCCATTTTGACATCACAGAGGCAGTATACAAGAAGAATACAAACGAATAAACAGAAAAAGACACCTGTCCCTATCTGTTATTCTTCCGGCGCTGATAGCAATTAGTAATTAATTACATAAAGTGCATCAATAGCAGCTGAGTAAGACAACTAGCTAGGTTGCCAATTAATTGGAGAACAAGAGAAAATATATAGTATACTCTGCGCTATATAACCACTGTATCAGGTTGAGCTATAGTGTGCAGTCTGTCATATAGAATAATTGACTCAGTAGAACTGTGAAGGTATAACAATAAATTCTTTATCTAATATTTAAAAAGCGGTATACATTTCATACAGAATAAGCAGCATGTATTAGGCAACAATTAATTTATAATCACAATTAGTATAGCATGTAATGAGATAAGATATCTTTGTTATATTACTAAAAAATGAATGAAAGTACACTGGCGTCCCAGTGATTAATAAATGTCTCGTAAAAATAATCACGGCTTTATTTAGTAATGAACTTTTGTATATATTGAGGTATAATTACCCATGTGCAGATTTCTGTGAGTATGGATAAGCAGGATCCGTTAATATACGTGCACATAGATTGGTATGCAGTTAATTGAACTGATTGAAGCTGGTTTGGAAAAGGCCGTATATTTTTCACGGCTGAATTCCGGATAAAATGGTTCTTATTGACCTGTGTGAAGATCTCCAAAGAACCCACCTCCTCACACCGGGTGTTAGACCTCACTGCGGAGGCCAGTAGCAGTCACTCGGTACAGGTGAGCGGAAAACTGGACGTCTGTGATAGTGGTAATCTCCTCAAGCCGGGTGTTAGACCTCACTGCAGCGGCCAATATCACTCACTCGGTACGGGTAGACAGAGAACCTGACGTCTGCAGCACAGCACCTGGACGGATGTCAGCGCCCTCGCTGAGAGCCGCTGGCCGGAGCGCCCGGCGTGTAACCAAGCCGTGATGGGATGTAGCTGTGAAGATCGTTGGCTGTGAGACCGTTTGGCAAGATAGGTCAGCAGGTAGTGCCGAACAGCAGAACTTCGGAAAGTGGGCGTCAACGCGTTTCGTCTCCTTGGCAACCGGAGACTTCCTCAGGACGAATACCTCCCCTCTATTCAGTCACATATTTAAACACTTTCTAATGAAATTACTTGCATCAGCTGGATCTATTTAATAGGCTGAAATATTTAGATTATATGCTGCACATACTAGAAAGTTATTCTTTGTAGTTAAAAGTTGATCATACAACACAGTTAATATTATATTGAACATCTACTGAGTCAATCTAACAAATTATATACATTAATGAGTATTTTTTCTCACTTTAAACTTAATTACCATGATTCCTGTCTATTAATCGAACATCACTTTTAGACATATATTTCTATCTTATATAAATTATTAACCAAACGACTTTCTCTTGTTAGTGAAGAGATATGTTTTTTGGTAGAACATCTGTACACAATTATATTATAAAGTTCTAGATATGATTATTCTATCTAGGAGTTTGTAATATTTGGGGACTCTTGTTCACTAACAAGAGAAAGTCGTTTGGTTAATAATTTATATAAGATAGAAATATATGTCTAAAAGTGATGTTCGATTAATAGACAGGAATCATGGTAATTAAGTTTAAAGTGAGAAAAAATACTCATTAATGTATATAATTTGTTAGATTGACTCAGTAGATGTTCAATATAATATTAACTGTGTTGTATGATCAACTTTTAACTACAAAGAATAACTTTCTAGTATGTGCAGCATATAATCTAAATATTTCAGCCTATTAAATAGATCCAGCTGATGCAAGTAATTTCATTAGAAAGTGTTTAAATATGTGACTGAATAGAGGGGAGGTATTCGTCCTGAGGAAGTCTCCGGTTGCCAAGGAGACGAAACGCGTTGACGCCCACTTTCCGAAGTTCTGCTGTTCGGCACTACCTGCTGACCTATCTTGCCAAACGGTCTCACAGCCAACGATCTTCACAGCTACATCCCATCACGGCTTGGTTACACGCCGGGCGCTCCGGCCAGCGGCTCACGGCGAGGGCGCTGACATCCGTCCAGGTGCTGTGCTGCAGACGTCAGGTTCTCTGTCTACCCGTACCGAGTGAGTGATATTGGCCGCTGCAGTGAGGTCTAACACCCGGCTTGAGGAGATTACCACTATCACAGACGTCCAGTTTTCCGCTCACCTGTACCGAGTGACTGCTACTGGCCTCCGCAGTGAGGTCTAACACCCGGTGTGAGGAGGTGGGTTCTTTGGAGATCTTCACACAGGTCAATAAGAACCATTTTATCCGGAATTCAGCCGTGAAAAATATACGGCCTTTTCCAAACCAGCTTCAATCAGTTCAATTAACTGCATACCAATCTATGTGCACGTATATTAACGGATCCTGCTTATCCATACTCACAGAAATCTGCACATGGGTAATTATACCTCAATATATACAAAAGTTCATTACTAAATAAAGCCGTGATTATTTTTATGAGACATTTATTAATCACTGGGACGCCAGTGTACTTTCATTCATTTTTTAGTAATATAACAAAGATATCTTATCTCATTACATGCTATACTAATTGTGATTATAAATTAATTGTTGCCTAATACATGCTGCTTATTCTGTATGAAATGTATACCGCTTTTTAAATATTAGATAAAGAATTTATTGTTATACCTTCACAGTTCTACTGAGTCAATTATTCTATATGACAGACTGCACACTATAGCTCAACCTGATACAGTGGTTATATAGCGCAGAGTATACTATATATTATCACAGAGGCAGTGCCGACTGTAGCTTCCTGCAGCTGAATGCATTGTGAGGTCACAGACACATAGGGGGTCATTCCGAGTTGTTCGCTCGCAAGCTGCTTTTAGCAGCTTTGCACACGCTAAGCCGCCGCCTACTGGGAGTGAATCTTAGCTTATCAAAATTGCGAACGAAAGATTCGCAATATTGCGAAAAGACTTCTCTGTGCAGTTTCTGAGTAGCTCGAGACTTACTCTGCCAGTGCGATCAGTTCAGTGCTTGTCGTTCCTGGTTTGACGTCACAAACACACCCAGCGTTCGCCCAGACACTCCTCCGTTTCTCCAGCCACTCCCGCGTTTTTCCCAGAAACGGTAGCGTTTTTTCACACATTCCCATAAAACGGCCAGTTTCCGCCCAGAAACACCCACTTCCTGTCAATCACATTACGATCACCAGAACGAAGAAAAAACCTTGTAATGCCGTGAGTAAAATACCTAACTGCATAGCGAATTTACTTGGCGCAGTCGCACTGCGGACATTGCGCATGCGCATTAACGACTAATCGCTCCAATGCGAGAAAAAAATAACGAGCGAACAACTCGGAATGACCCCCATAGTCTAGTTGACTGCAACTGAATGCATTGTAATGTCACAGAGGTAGTGTCTAGCTGCCTGCATCTGAATGCATTTTGATGTCACATAGGCTGCATGCAGCTGAATCCATTGTGATGTCTCAAAGTTACTCTCTAGTTGCTTGCAGATACATTTATTGTGATTGCACAGAGTGACTTTCTAGCTTCCTGCAGCTGAATGCATTGTAATGTCACAGAGGCACTGGCTAGCTGCCTGCAGCTAAAAATATTGTCATGTTACATATAGAGATGAGCGCCTGAAATTTTTCGGGTTTTGTGTTTTGGTTTTGGGTTCGGTTCCGCGGCCGTGTTTTGGGTTCGAACGCGTTTTGGCAAAACCTCACCGAATTTTTTTTGTCGGATTCGGGTGTGTTTTGGATTCGGGTGTTTTTTTCAAAAAACACTAAAAAACAGCTTAAATCATAGAATTTGGGGGTCATTTTGATCCCAAAGTATTATTAACCTCAAAAACCATAATTTACACTCATTTTCAGTCTATTCTGAATACCTCACACCTCACAATATTATTTTTAGTCCTAAAATTTGCACCGAGGTCGCTGTGTGAGTAAGATAAGCGACCCTAGTGGCCGACACAAACACCGGGCCCATCTAGGAGTGGCACTGCAGTGTCACGCAGGATGTCCCTTCCAAAAAACCCTCCCCAAACAGCACATGACGCAAGGAAAAAAAGAGGCGCAATAAGGTAGCTGTGTGAGTAAGATTAGCGACCCTAGTGGCCGACACAAACACCGGGCCCATCTAGGAGTGGCACTGCAGTGTCACGCAGGATGGCCCTTCCAAAAAACCCTCCCCAAACAGCACATGACGCAAAGAAAAAAAGAGGCGCAATGAGGTAGCTGTGTGAGTAAGATTAGCGACCCTAGTGGCCGACACAAACACCGGGCCCATCTAGGAGTGGCACTGCAGTGTCACGCAGGATGTCCCTTCCAAAAAACCCTCCCCAAACAGCACATGACGCAAAGAAAAAAAGAGGCGCAATGAGGTAGCTGACTGTGTGAGTAAGATTAGCGACCCTAGTGGCCGACACAAACACCGGGCCCATCTAGGAGTGGCACTGCAGTGTCACGCAGGATGTCCCTTCCAAAAAACCCTCCCCAATCAGCACATGATGCAAAGAAAAAGAAAAGAAAAAAGAGGTGCAAGATGGAATTGTCCTTGGGCCCTCCCACCCACCCTTATGTTGTATAAACAAAACAGGACATGCACACTTTAACCAACCCATCATTTCAGTGACAGGGTCTGCCACACGACTGTGACTGATATGACGGGTTGGTTTGGACCCCCCCCAAAAAAGAAGCAATTAATCTCTCCTTGCACAAACTGGCTCTACAGAGGCAAGATGTCCACCTCATCTTCACCCTCCGATATATCACCGTGTACATCCCCCTCCTCACAGATTATCAATTCGTCCCCACTGGAATCCACCATCTCAGCTCCCTGTGTACTTTGTGGAGGCAATTGCTGCTGGTCAATGTCTCCGCGGAGGAATTGATTATAATTCATTTTAATGAACATCATCTTCTCCACATTTTCTGGATGTAACCTCGTACGCCGATTGCTGACAAGGTGAGCGGCGGCACTAAACACTCTTTCGGAGTACACACTTGTGGGAGGGCAACTTAGGTAGAATAAAGCCAGTTTGTGCAAGGGCCTCCAAATTGCCTCTTTTTCCTGCCAGTATAAGTACGGACTGTGTGACGTGCCTACTTGGATGCGGTCACTCATATAATCCTCCACCATTCTATCAATGTTGAGAGAATCATATGCAGTGACAGTAGACGACATGTCCGTAATCGTTGTCAGGTCCTTCAGTCCGGACCAGATGTCAGCATCAGCAGTCGCTCCAGACTGCCCTGCATCACCGCCAGCAGGTGGGCTCGGAATTCTGAGCCTTTTCCTCGCACCCCCAGTTGCGGGAGAATGTGAAGGAGGAGATGTTGACAGGTCGCGTTCCGCTTGACTTGACAATTTTGTCACCAGCAGGTCTTTCAACCCCAGCAGACCTGTGTCTGCCGGAAAGAGAGATCCAAGGTAGGCTTTAAATCTAGGATCGAGCACGGTGGCCAAAATGTAGTGCTCTGATTTCAACAGATTGACCACCCGTGAATCCTTGTTAAGCGAATTAAGGGCTGCATCCACAAGTCCCACATGCCTAGCGGAATCGCTCCCTTTTAGCTCCTTCTTCAATGTCTCCAGCTTCTTCTGCAAAAGCCTGATGAGGGGAATGACCTGACTCAGGCTGGCAGTGTCTGAACTGACTTCACGTGTGGCAAGTTCAAAGGGCATCAGAACCTTGCACAACGTTGAAATCATTCTCCACTGCACTTGAGACAGGTGCATTCCACCTACTATATCGTGCTCAATTGTATAGGCTTGAATGGCCTTTTGCTGCTCCTCCAACCTCTGAAGCATATAGAGGGTTGAATTCCACCTCGTTACCACTTCTTGCTTCAGATGATGGCAGGGCAGGTTCAGTAGTTTTTGGTGGTGCTCCAGTTTTCTGTACGTGGTGCCTGTACGCCGAAAGTGTCCCGCAATTCTTCTGGCCACCGACAGCATCTCTTGCACGCCCCTGTCGTTTTTTTAAAAATTCTGCACCACCAAATTCAAGGTATGTGCAAAACATGGGACGTGCTGGAATTGGCCCATATTTAATGCACACACAATATTGCTGGCGTTGTCCGATGCCACAAATCCACAGGAGAGTCCAATTGGGGTAAGCCATTCCGCGATGATCTTCCTCAGTTGCCGTAAGAGGTTTTCAGCTGTGTGCGTATTCTGGAAAGCGGTGATACAAAGCGTAGCCTGCCTAGGAAAGAGTTGGCGTTTGCGAGATGCTGCTACTGGTGCCGCCGCTGCTGTTCTTGCGGCGGGAGTCCATACATCTACCCAGTGGGCTGTCACAGTCATATAGTCCTGACCCTGCCCTGCTCCACTTGTCCACATGTCCGTGGTTAAGTGGACATTGGGTACAGCTGCATTTTTTAGGACACTGGTGACTCTTTTTCTGAGGTCTGTGTACATTTTCGGTATCGCCTGCCTAGAGAAATGGAACCTAGATGGTATTTGGTACCGGGGACACAGTACCTCCAACAAGTCTCTAGTTGGCTCTGCAGTAATGATGGATACCGGAACCACGTTTCTCACCACCCAGGATGCCAAGGCCTCAGTTATCCGCTTTGCAGTAGGATGACTGCTGTGATATTTCATCTTCCTCGCAAAGGACTGTTGAACAGTCAATTGCTTACTGGAAGTAGTACAAGTGGGCTTACGACTTCCCCTCTGGGATGACCATCGACTCCCAGCGGCAACAACAGCAGCGCCAGCAGCAGTAGGCGTTACACGCAAGGATGCATCGGAGGAATCCCAGGCAGGAGAGGACTCGTCAGAATTGCCAGTGACATGGCCTGCAGGACTATTGGCATTCCTGGGGAAGGAGGAAATTGACACTGAGGGAGTTGGTGGGGTGGTTTGCGTGAGCTTGGTTACAAGAGGAAGGGATTTACTGGTCAGTGGACTGCTTCCGCTGTCACCCAAAGTTTTTGAACTTGTCACTGACTTATTATGAATGCGCTGCAGGTGACGTATAAGGGAGGATGTTCCGAGGTGGTTAACGTCCTTACCCCTACTTATTACAGCTTGACAAAGGGAACACACGGCTTGACACCTGTTGTCCGCATTTCTGGTGAAATACCTCCACACCGAAGAGCTGATTTTTTTGGTATTTTCACCTGGCATGTCAACGGCCATATTCCTCCCACGGACAACAGGTGTCTCCCCGGGTGCCTGACTTAAACAAACCACCTCACCATCAGAATCCTCCTGGTCAATTTCCTCCCCAGCGCCAGCAACACCCATATCCTCCTCATCCTGGTGTACTTCAACACTGACATCTTCAATCTGACTATCAGGAACTGGACTGCGGGTGCTCCTTCCAGCACTTGCAGGGGGCGTGCAAATGGTGGAAGGCGCATGCTCTTCACGTCCAGTGTTGGGAAGGTCAGGCATCGCAACCGACACAATTGGACTCTCCTTGTGGATTTGGGATTTCAAAGAACGCACAGTTCTTTGCGGTGCTTTGCCTTTTGCCAGCTTGAGTCTTTTCAGTTTTCTAGCGAGAGGCTGAGTGCTTCCATCCTCATGTGAAGCTGAACCACTAGCCATGAACATAGGCCAGGGCCTCAGCCGTTCCTTGCCACTCCGTGTGGTAAATGGCATATTGGCAAGTTTACGCTTCTCCTCCGACAATTTTATTTTAGGTTTTGGAGTCCTTTTTTTACTGATATTTGGTGTTTTGGTTTTGACATGCTCTGTACTATGCCATTGGGCATCGGCCTTGGCAGACGACGTTGCTGGCATTTCATCGTCTCGGCCATGACTAGTGGCAGCAGCTTCAGCACGAGGTGGAAGTGGATCTTGATCTTTCCCTAATTTTGGAACCTCAACATTTTAGTTCTCCATATTTTAATAGGCACAACTAAAAGGCACCTCAGGTAAACAATGGAGATGGATGGATTGGATACTAGTATACAATTATGGACGGGCTGCCGAGTGCCGACACAGAGGTAGCCACAGCCGTGAACTACCGCACTGTACTGTGTCTGCTGCTAATATATAGACTGGTTGATAAAGAGATAGTATACTCGTAACTAGTATGTATGTATAAAGAAAGAAAAAAAAAACCACGGTTAGGTGGTATATACAATTATGGACGGGCTGCCGAGTGCCGACACAGAGGTAGCCACAGCCGTGAACTACCGCACTGTACTGTGTCTGCTGCTAATATATAGACTGGTTGATAAAGAGATAGTATACTCGTAACTAGTATGTATGTATAAAGAAAGAAAAAAAAACCACGGTTAGGTGGTATATACAATTATGGACGGGCTGCCGAGTGCCGACACAGAGGTAGCCACAGCCGTGAACTACCGCACTGTACTGTGTCTGCTGCTAATATATAGACTGGTTGATAAAGAGATAGTATACTCGTAACTAGTATGTATGTATAAAGAAAGAAAAAAAAACCACGGTTAGGTGGTATATACAATTATGGACGGGCTGCCGAGTGCCGACACAGAGGTAGCCACAGCCGTGAACTACCGCACTGTACTGTGTCTGCTGCTAATATATAGACTGGTTTATAAAGAGATAGTATACTCGTAACTAGTATGTATGTATAAAGAAAGAAAAAAAAAACCACGGTTAGGTGGTATATACAATTATGGACGGGCTGCCGAGTGCCGACACAGAGGTAGCCACAGCCGTGAACTACCGCACTGTACTGTGTCTGCTGCTAATATATAGACTGGTTGATAAAGAGATAGTATACTCGTAACTAGTATGTATGTATAAAGAAAGAAAAAAAAACCACGGTTAGGTGGTATATACAATTATGGACGGGCTGCCGAGTGCCGACACAGAGGTAGCCACAGCCGTGAACTACCGCACTGTACTGTGTCTGCTGCTAATATATAGACTGGTTGATAGAGATAGTATACTCGTAACTAGTATGTATGTATAAAGAAAGAAAAAAAAACCACGGTTAGGTGGTATATACAATTATGGACGGGCTGCCGAGTGCCGACACAGAGGTAGCCACAGCCGTGAACTACCGCACTGTACTGTGTCTGCTGCTAATATATAGACTGGTTGATAAAGAGATAGTATACTCGTAACTAGTATGTATGTATAAAGAAAGAAAAAAAAACCACGGTTAGGTGGTATATACAATTATGGACGGGCTGCCGAGTGCCGACACAGAGGTAGCCACAGCCGTGAACTACCGCACTGTACTGTGTCTGCTGCTAATATATAGACTGGTTGATAAAGAGATAGTATACTCGTAACTAGTATGTATGTATAAAGAAAGAAAAAAAACCCACGGTTAGGTGGTATATACAATTATGGACGGGCTGCCGAGTGCCGACACAGAGGTAGCCACAGCCGTGAACTACCGCACTGTACTGTGTCTGCTGCTAATATATAGACTGGTTGATAAAGAGATAGTATACTCGTAACTAGTATGTATGTATAAAGAAAGAAAAAAAAACCACGGTTAGGTGGTATATACAATTATGGACGGGCTGCCGAGTGCCGACACAGAGGTAGCCACAGCCGTGAACTACCGCACTGTACTGTGTCTGCTGCTAATATAGACTGGTTGATAAAGAGATAGTATACTCGTAACTAGTATGTATGTATAAAGAAAGAAAAAAAAACCACGGTTAGGTGGTATATACAATTATGGACGGGCTGCCGAGTGCCGACACAGAGGTAGCCACAGCCGTGAACTACCGCACTGTACTGTGTCTGCTGCTAATATATAGACTGGTTGATAAAGAGATAGTATACTCGTAACTAGTATGTATGTATAAAGAAAGAAAAAAAAACCACGGTTAGGTGGTATATACAATTATGGACGGGCTGCCGAGTGCCGACACAGAGGTAGCCACAGCCGTGAACTACCGCACTGTACTGTGTCTGCTGCTAATATATAGACTGGTTGATAAAGAGATAGTATACTCGTAACTAGTATGTATGTATAAAGAAAGAAAAAAAAACCACGGTTAGGTGGTATATACAATTATGGACGGGCTGCCGAGTGCCGACACAGAGGTAGCCACAGCCGTGAACTACCGCACTGTACTGTGTCTGCTGCTAATATATAGACTGGTTGATAAAGAGATAGTATACTCGTAACTAGTATGTATGTATAAAGAAAG